>NC_092234.1:35249202-35264202 GCF_036320965.1 Panulirus ornatus | reverse complement strand
AAGTGTGGCCGAAGGCTCCATTACCCGACAGACGACAACAACGACTTAGATCCTAGTGACGCAGGGTACATCGTGAGGGTCAACACCTGAACACTGGACTTCCAGAGGGTCGTGGAGAGGGAGGACTCCAGGACCAGACTCCTGGAACACCGTCTCAATCGAGAATCTACCAGAATCTACCAGACACTTCCAGCACGCTCGCTGGAGACGTGACGTGACGAGACGTGACGTGACGTGACGGACAGCTTGAGGAACTGTGCTTGCTGGTCCACTGGAGTGTGGTGTGTGTGGTGGGTCGTAACTTGCCCACCATCATAACATTGTTCAGGTGGGCAGAAGAAAATGTTCATGTGTTATACTGGCACGTTCCAATACCGAGATGACCATGGTGGCAGAGCATATGTGAACAATGTAATAACCGGGAAAGAGAAAATGGGAGGTGGCTATACAACATTGTAAGTAACAGATGGGTAGTTAAGCAAGCAGCATAACTCCAGTGGCTCCACAGTACGAACCTCAGCCACCCTCCCATTCCACCCTTAAGTAACAGTACCGTTCTGTTCCACACACGTTCATGTCTGAGGCTCTGGGCCGAACACCAGCCACTTGGTGTACACGAAACTGGGATGATACATGGCACAACGGGGTCGTGTAAGGTTTAACGCCAGGTACAACTGTACAGTGTCAGGTTTAACGCTGTGTACAGTGGGACAGTGTCAGGTTTAACGCTGTGTACAGTGGGACAGTGTCAGGTTTAACGCTATGTACAGTGGGACAGTGTCAGGTTTAACGCTATGTACAGTGGGACAGTGTCAGGTTTAACGCTGTGTACAGTGGGACAGTGTCAGGTTTAACGCTATGTACAGTGGGACAGTGTCAGGTTTAACGCTAGATATAATGGGACTGTCAGGTTTAACGCTAGATATAGTGGGACAGTGTCAGGTTTAACGCTATGTACAGTGGGACAGTGTCAGGTTTAACGCTGTGTATAGTGGGACAGTGTCAGGTTTAACGCTATGTGTAGTGGGACAGTATCAGGTTTAACGCTATGTATAGTGGGACAGTGGCAGGTTTAACGCTGTGTACAGTGGGACAGTGTCAGGTGTAACGCTATGTACAGTGAGACCATGTCAGGTTTAACGCTAGATATAGTGGGACAGTGTCAGGTTTAACGCTGTGTACAGTGGGACAGTGTCAGGTTTAACGCTATGCACAGTGGGACAGTGTCAGGTTTAACGCTAGATATAGTGGGACAGTGTCAGGTTTAACGCTGTGTACAGTGGGACAGTGTCAGGTTTAACGCTATGTACAGTGGGACCATGTCAGGTTTAACGCTAGATATAGTGGGACAGTGTCAGGTTTAACGCTGTGTACAGTGGGACAGTGTCAGGTTTAACGCTGTGTACAGTGGGACAGTGTCAGCTTTAACGCTATGTACAGTGGGACAGTGTCAGATTTAACGCTGTGTACAGTGGGACAGTGTCAAGTTTAACGCTGTGTACAGTGGGACAGTGTCAGGTTTAACGCTATGTACAGTGGGACAGTGTCAGATTTAACGCTGTGTACAGTGGGACAGTGTCAGGTTTAACGCTGTGTACAGTGGGACAGTGTCAGGTTTAACGCTATGTACAGTGGGACAGTGTCAGGTTTAACGCCAGGTACAACTGTACAGTGTCAGGTTTAACGCTGTGTACAGTGGGACAGTGTCAGGTTTAACGCTGTGTACAGTGGGACAGTGTCAGGTTTAACGCTATGTACAGTGGGACAGTGTCAGGTTTAACGCCAGGTACAACTGTACAGTGTCAGGTTTAACGCTGTGTACAGTGGGACAGTGTCAGGTTTAACGCTGTGTACAGTGGGACAGTGTCAGGTTTAACGCTATGTACAGTGGGACAGTGTCAGATTTAACGCTGTGTACAGTGGGACAGTGTCAGGTTTAACGCTGTGTACAGTGGGACAGTGTCAGGTTTAACGCTATGTACAGTGGGACAGTGTCAGGTTTAACGCTGTGTACAGTGGGACAGTGTCAGGTTTAACGCTGATGTACAGTGGGACAGTGTCAGGTTTAACGCTATGTAAGTGTGGGGACAGTGTTCAGGTTTAACGCTGGTGTACAGTGGGACAGTGTCAGGTTTAACGCTGTGTACAGTGGGACAGTTTCGGTTTAACGACTATGTACAGTGGGACAGTGTCAGGTTTTTAACGCTGAGTACAGTGGGACTGTGTCAGTTTTAACGCTGTGTACAGTGGGACAGTGTCAGGTTTAACGCTATGTACAGTGGGACAGTGTCAGGTTTAACGAGTGGGACAGTGTCAGGTTTAAAGCTGTGTACAGTGGGACAGTGTCAGGTTTAACGCTGTGTACAGTGGGACAGTGTCAGGTTTAACGCTATGTACAGTGGGACAGTGTCAGGTTTAACGCTGTGTACAGTGGGACAGTGTCAGGTTTAACGCTGTGTACAGTGGGACAGTGTCAGGTTTAACGCTGTGTACAGTGGGACAGTGTCAGGTTTAACGCTATGTACAGTGGGACAGTGTCAGGTTTAACGCTATGTACAGTGGGACAGTGTCAGATTTAACGCTGTGTACAGTGGGACAGTGTCAGATTTAACGCTATGTACAGTGGGACAGTGTCAGATTTAACGCTGTGTACAGTGGGACAGTGTCAGATTTAACGCTATGTACAGTGGGACAGTGTCAGGTTTAACATGTTACAACGGGAATGTTCTGAGATTTCATGCATGTTACAACAGGGATACTATGAGGTGTAACGCATGGTACAACCGGGGTACTGTGAGGTTTAACGCATGGTGCAACCGGTATACTGTGAGTTTAACGTATGTTACAAGAGGGAAAGTGTACAGATTAACGCTTGGTACAACCGGGATACTGTGAGGCTTAACGCATGGTACAACGGGGATACTGTGAGGTTTAACGCATAGTGCAACGGAATGGTATAAGGCTTAACACATAGTATAACAGGACGGTGTTGAGATTATCACATGGTATAACAGGAAAGTGTAAGGCTTAAGGCATGGTATAATGAGATAGGTTAAGGTTTAACGCATGGTATAAAGGGACGGTGTGAGGCTTAACGCATGGTATAAAGGGACGGTGTAAGGCTTAACGCATGGTGTAAGGCTTAACGCATGATATAACAGGATAGGTTAAGGTTTAACCCATGGTATAACGGGATGGTGTAAGGCTTAACGCATGATATAACAGGATAGGTTAAGGTTTAACCCATGGTATAACGGGATGGTGTAAGGCTTAACGCATGGTTCACCTGGATGATGTGAGGTTGAAAACATCACACAGCAGGACAGCGTAAGTGTTAAACGCATGGTTCACAGGGATACTGTGAGGTTTAACGCAAGTTAACAGTGACAGTGTGAGGTTTAACGCATGGTTCACAGGGATAGTGTGAGGTTCAACGCAGAGTTGACAGGGATACAGCAGGTGTTTAGCCCCACTTGGGAACACGTGAGTCAGGCCCTAGTTGGGTCAGCAGGTGTTTGGCCCCACCTGGGAACACGTGAGTCAGGCCCTGGTTGTGTCAGCAGGTGTTTGGCCCCACCTAGGAACACTTGAGTCAGGCCCTGGTTAGGTCAGCAGGTGTTTGGCCCCACCTGGGAACACGTGAGTCAGGCCCTGATTGTGTCGGCAGGTGTTTGGCCCCACCTGGGAACACGCGAGTCAGGCCCTTGTTGTGTCAGCAGATGTTTGGCCCCACCTGGGAACACGTGAGTCAGGCCCTGGTTGTGTCAGCAGGTGTTTAGCCCCACCTGGAAACATTTGAGTCAGGCCCTGATTGGGTCAGCAGGTGTTTGGCTCCACCTGGGAACAATTGAGTCAGGCCCTGGTTGTGTCAGCAGGTGTTTGGCCCCACCTGGGAACACGTTACTCAGGCCCTGGTTGGGTCAGCAGGTGTTTGGCTCCACCTGGGAACACGTGAGTCAGACCCTGGGTGGGTCAGCAGGTGTTTGGCCCCACCTGGGAACACATGAGTCTGGCCCTGGTTGTGTCAGCAGGTGTTTGGCCTCACCTGGGAACACGTGAGTCAGGCCCTGGTTGTGTCAGCAGGTGTTTGGCCCCACCTGGGAACATGTGAGTCAATCCCTGGTTATGTCAGCAGGTGTTTGGCCCCACCTGGGAACACGTGAGTCAGGCCCTGGTTGGGTCAGCAGGTGTTTGGCCCCACCTGGGAACACGTGAGTCAGGCCCTGGTTATGTCAGCAGGTGTTTGGTCCCACCTGGGAACACGTGAGTCAGGGCCTGGTTGTGTCAGCAGGTGTTTGGCCCCACCTGGGAACACGTGAGTCAGGGCCTGGTTGTGTCAGCAGGTGTTTGGCCCCACCTGGGAACACGTGAGTCAGGGCCCTGGTTATGTCAGCAGGTGTTTGGCCCCACCTGGGAACACGTGAGTCAGGCCCTGGTTGTGTCAGCAGGTGTTTAGCCCCACTTGGGAAAACGTGAGTCAGGCCCTTGTTGTGTCAGCAGGTGTTTGGCCCCACCTGGGAACACGTGAGTCAGGGCCTGGTTGGGTCAGCAGGTGTTTGGCCCCACCTGGGAACACGTGAGTCATGGCCTGGTTGGGTCAGCAGGTGTTTGGCCCCACCTGGGAACACGTGAGTCAGGCCCTGGTTGTGTCAGCAGGTGTTTGGCCCCACCTGGGAACACGTGAGTCAGGCCCTGGTTGTGTCAGCAGGTGTTTGGCCCCACCTGGGAACACGTGAGTCAGGCCCTGGTTGGGTCAGCAGGTGTTTGACCCCACCTGGGAAGACGTGAGTCAGGGCCCTGGTTGTGTCAGCAGGTGTTTGGCCCCACCTGGGAACACGTGAGTCAGGCCCTGGTTGGGTCAGCAGGTGTTTGGCCCCACCTGGGAACACGTGAGTCAGGGCCCTGGTTGTGTCAGCAGGTGTTTGACCCCACCTGGGAACACGTGAGTCAGGGCCTGGTTGGGTCAGCAGGTGTTTGGCCCCACCTGGGAACACGTGAGTCAGGCTCTGGTTGGGTCAGCAGGTGTTTGGCCCCACCTGGGAACATGTGAGTCTGGTCCTGGTTGGGTCAGCAGGTGTTTGGCCCCACCTGGGAACACTCGAGTCAGGCCCTGGTTGTGTCAGCAGGTGTTTGGCCCCACCTGGGAAGACGTGAGTCAGGGCCCTGGTTGTGTCAGCAGGTGTTTGGCCCCACCTGAGAAGACGTGAGTCAGGGCCCTGGTTGGGTCAGCAGTTGTTTGGCCCCACCTGGGAAGACGTGAGTCAGGGCCCTGGTTGGGTGATAACGCGTCCGCCAGTCAGTGTTGCCAATGATCCCACGCCAATATAAGCCAGACGGAGCAGATCACATGTGAATGACTCAGGTGGAGTCCATCATGGCTGGTTGTCTCAGCCCGTTGTGGTGTCCGTAAGGCCTAGAGTGCCTCGCCTGCCCACCAGCGGGTCACCCCAGCTGGGGGCAGTGAGAGCGTCCAGCTGGGCGAGGCCGGTAACACGGGGCATTGTGGTCACATTGTCAGGGATGACAGCCAATGATGGCCACTTGAGGCAGTTGGCCGGGCCATACGGGCCGCCACACCCCACACACACACACACACACCTACGGCGTAAACCTACGCCAGTGGCCCGGCCTCAGCCCAGGGGAGGAAACAAGACCTACGCATTGTGAGGATGATCAGCACCTGCATAATTGGGCAGTTAACGTCACCTGAAAATTCGGATTATTAAGAGAATCCAGCACTAGGAGGAGGAGGAGGGAGGGCGATTATATAATTCGTCAGTGTCGCTCCAGTGGCTGGGAACCAGACAGACCTGAGACTCACTGGCTGGCTGGACGACCCCGGTGTGTGAGATCATGGCTATATATGGCCCGGCCACACAGTACGTGATGACACTTACATACCACCATCAACTGAACCACATTCCACGAACTATATTTTAACACCGTTTGATAGCATGTGGGTCCACACACACACACACACACACACATATATATATATATATATATATATATATATATATATATATATATATATATATATATATATATATATATATATATATATTCATTTTTATTATATTTAACTGCTGTTTCCCGCGTTAGCAAGGTGGTACAAGGAAACCGGTGGTGAATGGCCCAACCACTCATATACACATAAACGCCCATACACGCACATATACATACATATACATAGCGTATACATGCATATACATACACAGACACATACATATATACGCATGTATATATTCATACTTGCTGCCGTCATCCATTTACGTCGTTCCCCGCCACACAGGAAATACCCCCCCCCCCCCCCCACACACACACACACACACACACACACACACAGTGAGGTAGCGCCAGGAAAAGACGAAAAAAGGCCACATTCGTTCACACTCAGTCTCTAGCTGTCATGTGTAATGCACCGAAACCACAGCTCCCTTTCAACATCCAGGCCCCACAGACCTTTCCATGGTTTACCCTAGACGCTTCACATGGCCTGGTTCAGTCCATTGACAGCACGTCGACCCCCGGTATACCACATTGTTCCAATTCACTCTGTTCCTTGTACGCCTTTCACCCCCCTGTATGTTCACGCTCCGATCACTCAAAATCTTTTTCACTCCATCCTTCCACCTCCAATTTGGTCTCCCGCTCCTCCTTCTTCCCTCCACCTCTGACACATATATCCTCTTTGTCAATCTTTCCTCACTCATTCTCTCCATGTGACCAAATCATTTCAACACACCTTCTTCTGCTCTCTCAACCACACTCTTTTTATTACCACGCATCTCTCTTACACTTTCATTACTTACTCCATCAAACCACCTCACACCACATATTGTCCTCAAACATCTCATTTCCAGCACATCCACCCTCCTCCGCACAACCCTATCTATCGCCCATGCCTCACAACCATATAACATTGTTGGAACCACTATTCCTTCAAACATACCAATTTTTACTCTCCGAGATAATGTTCTCGCCTTCTACACATTCGTCAACGCTCCCAGAACCTTCGCCCCCTCCCCCACCCTGTGACTTACTTCTGCTTCCATGGTTCCATCCGCTGCCAGATCCACTCCCAGATATCTAAAACACTTCACTTCCAGTTTTTTTCCATTCAAACTTACCTCCCAGTTTACTTGTCCCGCAACCCTACTAAACCTAATAACCTTGCTCTTATTCACATTTACTCTCAGTTTTCTTCTTTCACACACTTTACCAAAGTCACCAACTTCTGCAGTTTCTCCCCCGAATCAGCCACCAGCGCTGTATCAGCGAACAACAACTGACTCACTTCCCAAGCCCTCTCATCCACAGCAGACTGCATACTTGCCCCTATCTCCAAAACTCTTGCATTCACCTCCCTAACAACCCTATCCCTAAACAATGTAAACAACCATGGAGACATCACGCAATCCTGCCGCAAACCCACATTCACTGGGAACCAATCACTTTCTACTCTTCCTACCCGTACACATGCCTTACATCCTCGATAAAAGCTTTTCACTGCTTCTAGCAACTCACTTCCCACACCATATACTCTTAAAACCTTCTACAGAGCATCTCTATCAACTCTGTTATATGCCATCTCTGGATCCATAAATGCTACTTACAAATCCATCTGCTTTTCTAAGTATTTCTCGCATACATTCTTCAAAGCAAACACCTGATCGACACATCCTCTACCTCACATCCTCTACCTATATATATATATGCGTCATTTCTCGCGTTAGCGAGGAAGCGTCAAGAAAAGATGACTGAGCCTTAGAGGGAAAATATATACATGAAACTGAAATACAAGATGTGAAGGGGGGGGGGGGTGGCTGCCCTAATTAGTTGCCTTCCACGACACGCAGGGAAGACTGGGGTGTAACTTGTAAAAGTTGGAACAGAAGTCAAGCAGGAAGGGGCTCATCCTCCTGCAAGGCTTAGGCTGGAGTGTCTAGATATGTTTGGATGTAACCAAGATGAGAAGAAAGGAGAGTTAGGCAGTATGTTTGAGGAAAGGAACTTGGATGTTCTGGCTCTGAGTAAAACAAAGGTCAAGGGTAGATGGAAAGAATGGTTTGGATATGCCGTAAGAGTAAAATCAAGATAGGTGTGAATGCAAAAGCTAAGGAAGGGGTAGTACTACTGCTGAAGCAAGGGTTGTAGGAATGTGTGAGTGTAGATGAATGAGCTCCAGACCGATGTAGGTGAAAATGGAAGCGGATTGTGAGATGAGTTATTATTATCGCTAATGCACCTGGCCATGAGAAGAAAGATGATGAGAGGGAAGTGTTTTGGAGGTAGTTTGTGTCAGTGGGTCACCTGTTTTGATGTGCGAGACCGGGTGGTAGTGATCGGTGAATTAGGTAGAGAATGAGTAATGAGGCAGTTGAAGATATAACTGGAGGTCGTGGGGTATTTGGCGAGATGAAAAATAATGTTGAAAAGCTTTTGGAGTTATGTGCTGAAAAAGTGTTGGTGAATACCTGGTTTAAAAGTGGGACATACCTAAGTATACGTGGTTTTAGGAAAGATGGTAAGAAACATTACTGGGTTGCTTACTAATTGATAGGCGGTTAGAAGAGAGACTGTTGGATCTAAATGTGTTGAGAGGGGCAATTGGTGGGATGCCTTATGATCGCCTGCAAAGCCACTGTGTGAAGGCAAAGGGGGCAAAGGTTCAAACTACAGAGGTATAAGTTTGTTGAGTACCTGGTAAGCTGTATGGGAGTGTGATAATTGAGAGGGTGAAGGCATGTACAGAGCATCAGAGTGGGGAGGAACAGTGTGGTTTCAGAAGTGGTAGAGGATGTGTGGATCAGGTGATAGTTTTAGAGAATGTAGGTGAGAAATATTTAGAAAACAGAAGGATTTGTATGTGGCTTTTATGGATCTGAAGAAAGAAAATGATAAGGTTGATAGAGATGCCTTGTGGAAGGTCTTACGAATATACGGTGTGGGTGGAAAGCTATTAGGAGTTGTGAGAAGTTTGTATCAAGAATGGAAGGCATGTGTACAAGTACAAAGAGAGGAGAGTGAGTGGTTCTAAGTGAAGGGGTGTGTGATGTCACCATGGCTGATTCGTGTAATGCTGGGGTGGTTAGGGAGGTAAATGTGGGGGTCTTAGAGAAAGGGGCGAGTAATATATTCTGTAGGGGGTAAGGTGGCCCGGGAAGTGAGTCAGGTGTTTACTGCTTACACGGTACTGTTAGCAGAAATTGGTGTCTGAATTTTGGGAGAGTGTATGAAAGGGGGAGGTTGAAAGTAGATGGGAACAAAAGTAAGGATATTAGGTATAGTAGTACAGAGGTACAGGTTAGCTGGGATGGATGTGGAGTGTTTTAGATTCATGGGAGTGGTCATGGTAGCGAGTGGAACAGTGGAAGAGAAAGTGAGTCAGATGGTGGGTAAGGGGGCTTGCTTCAGCTCCCATGGTTCCCTCTGCTGTCATGTCAATTCCGAGGTATCTAAAACACTCCACTGCATATAGTCTCACACTCCAACCAACCCGTCTCCCTCCCGCTTTTAGATTTGATGACCTTACTTCTGTTCTCATCAACTCGTAATTTTTATCTTTCTCATACTACCGAGCTGAGGAACCAGCATCTGCAATGTGTCATCAACAAATAGCAAATGATTTATCTCCCAGTACCCCTTCCTTAACAGACTACTGACTTGCCAGTCTAAGACAGTGTCATTCACCTCCTTCGCTACCTCATCCATAGACAGATAGAACAGCCATGGTGACATCACGCACTTCTGCCGCAGACCCGCCTTCACCTGACACCGTTCACCCTCTTCTCTTCCTACTCGCGCACATGCTTTACTCTTTCGATAAGAAAGCTCTACACCGCTTCGAATAACATTCCTATCACACCAAATGTTCGTAAAACCTTCCACAAAGCATTTCTGTCAACCCTATCATATGCTTTCTCCAGATCCATAAATGCCACATACAATCCTTCTGTTTTTCTGAGTATTTCTCACACACGTTCTTTAAAACAAGCACCTGATCCTCACATCTTCCACCACTCATGGAGCCACTCTTTTCCTCCCAGTATGATGCACTGTGCATAACAACATCCTCTCAATCACCAGTCTCCCATGCAATGTACCCTCAATAAACCTATACCTTTGTAATTCGAACATTCTTTTTTCTATCCATTTGTCTTTATACAATTGCATTATTCAGACATTCCGCCAATCCTCAGCCACCTTACCATGAATCATAGATATATCAAAAATCTTAAATAACCAATCAAAAACACAGTCAGCTTCTTCCGCGAAAATTTCAAATGCAGTTTCATCCACTCCGGCTGCCTTGCCACACTTCATTTTTTGAATGGCTTTCACCACCTCCTCTCTATTCACCATACCACTTGCGATGACTTACTCCGCACGCCTTCCTGACCCAAACACCCAACATTTGTCACCTTATCTTTGGACACATTCAACAGTGTAGAGTGAGGCCAGGTTATGGCCACCAATTGGAAGGCAGTATGTGGGACGAAGCCAGGGTATACACATACGTAAATGCAGGGTTAATAGACGGGCAACACGAGTGTCAAGCTCTCATCTCGTAACACACACACACACACACACACACACACACACACACACACACACACACACACACAGACCGGTCTGTCAGGTTATGGAAATATATTTCGAAAGGCTACACATGACTTCCTGCAGAGGAAGAATGGCCTAAGTGGGCGACAAGATGGTTTCGGGAAAAGGTCATGTGTAACGACCCTCTGAGATTTGTCTGTTGTAGACTAAAGGAAAGGCTGGCTCAAGTGTTGTTTGTATGTGTTATGCCAGAAAGCATTTGACAATGTCCCGCATGGCAGGCTGACCAAGAATGGACTAGGAGAGCAGGCAGGAATATTTGGGAGACTCCTTCGATGGACTGATCATCCTAACAACACGTAAGTAAAGAGGTTTTAGGGAAGAAATGTTTTACAAGTGGAACACTGAGGAGAAAAGTATGTATCACTTGAAGTTAACACGGCGAACTCATATGCCAATCAAGTGGCTGCAGGTTTTTTGCCAGTGTGAATAGATGTTATGTGGCAGCCAGTACGCTGGCTGACCGCTTCTCTGAGGAAGTGGGTCAACAAAGTTTGACCTTTGGTGCTGAATACCGGCAAATACAGACCACGAATATGAGGCAACCAGTCATCCAGGGCACGAGAAACACTTATGCTTAAGCACACACACGCACACGCACACACACACACACACACACACACACACACACACACAAGACAAGGATGGCAGAAAGAATTTGAAACTGATCTTCAGGTGGAAACGCTGTGGTTAAGATAGACGTTAGAGGACCAGGACTACACGGTCCAGAGGACCAGGACTACACGGTCCAGAGGACCAGGACTACATGGTCCAGAGGACCAGGACTATATGGCCCAGAGGACCAGAACTACACGGTCCAGAGAACCAGGACTACATGGCCCAGAATACCAGGACTACATGGCCCTGAGGACCAGGACTACATGGTCCAGAGGACCAGGACTACATGGTCCAGAGGGCCAGGACTACATGGCCCAGAGAACCAGGACTACATGGCCCAGAGGACCAGGACTACATGGACCAGAGGACCAGGACTACATGGACCAGAGGACCAGGACTACATGGACCAGAGGACCAGGACTACATGGTCCAGAGGACCAGGACTACATGGCCCAGAGGACCAGGACTACATGGCGCCCAGAGGACCAGGACTACATGGCCCAGAGGACCAGGGCTACACGGTCCAGAGAACCAGGACCACACGGCCCAGCGGACCGGGACTACACGGTCCAGAGGACCACTACACGGCCCAGAGGACCAGGACTACATGGCGCCCAGAGGACCAGGACTACATGGTCCAGAGGACCAAGACTACATAGCCCAGAGGACCAGGACTACACGGTCCAGAGGACCAAGACTACATAGCCCAGAGGACCAGGACTACATGGGCCAGAGGACCAAGACTACATAGCCCAGAGGACCAGGACTACATGGGCCAGAGGACCAAGACTACACGGCCCAGAGAACCAGGACTACACAGCCCAGCGGACCAGGACTACACGGTCCAGAGGACCAGGACTACACGGTCCAGAGGACCAGGACTACACGGTCCAGAGGACCAGGACTACACGGTCCAGCGGACCAGGACTACACGGTCCAGAGGACCATGACTACACGGCCCAGCGAACCAGTACTACACGGTCCAGAGGACCAGGACTACATGGGCCAGAGGACCAGGACTACATGGTCCAGAGAACCAGGACTACATGGTCCAGATGACCAGGACTGCACGGTCCAGAGAACCAGGACTACACGGCCCAGCGGACCAGGACTACACGGTCCAGAGGACCAGGACTACACGGTCCAGAGGACCACTACACGGTCCAGAGGACCAGGACCACATGGCCCAGAGGACCAGGACTACACGGTCCAGAGGACCAGGACTACACGGTCCAGAGGACCAGGACTACACGGTCCAGCGGACCAGGACTACACGGTCCAGAGGACCAGGACTACATGGTCCAGAGGACCAGGACTACACGGTCCAGAGGACCAGGACTACACGGTCCAGAGGACCAGGACTACATGGTCCGGAGGACCAGGACTACACGGTCCAGAGGACCAGGACTACACGGCCCAGAGGACCAGGACTACATGGCCCAGAGGACCAGGACTACACGGTCCAGAGGACCAGGACTACACGGTCCGGAGGACCAGGACTACACGGTCCAGAGGACCAGGACTACACGGTCCAGAGGACCAGGACTACATGGTCCAGAGGACCAGGACTACACGGTCCAGAGGACCAGGACTACATGGTCCAGAGGACCAGGACTACATGGTCCAGAGGACCAGGGCTACACGGGCCTTACAAACGAAAGTCAATAAAGAAATAGATAGCTGATCAGAGACCAGAAGGCTGGAGAAATGAATAGATATTATTGAGTACATCTGGATCAGGGGGGAGGGGGGGGGGTATCACAGCTGCAGGAAACTACGGGAGAGGGAGTGAGGCTCGACAGGCCACTGGTCAGGAAGAGTAATGGCATCCGCTGAGGAGGTCTCAAGTAACGGTCAAGGGCAGGAAGGCATGAAGGGTCAAGTGGTCACTTGTACACACAGGTTGTTCAACCGTAGGAACCAACTGCCCAGGAACACTGTGCGATGACTGGTCAACACTGAGTGGGGAGGAGGGGGAACTGAAGCAATCTCTGGGGTTGATGACCCGCGAGCACGGAGACTGATGTTAGGGTTGATGACCTCCGGAGACTGGTGCTGGGGTTGATGACCCGAGAGCACGGAGACTGATGCTAGGGTTGATGACCTCCGGAGACTGGTGCTGGGGTTGATGACCCCCAGAGCACGTAGACTGATGCTGGGGTTGATGACCCCCAGAGCATATAGACTGATGCTGGGGTTGATGACCCCCAGAGCATATAGACTGATGCTGGGGTTGATGACCCCCAGAGCATATAGACTGATGCTGGGGTTGATGACCCCCAGGGCATGGAGACTGATGCTGGGGTTGATGACCCCCAGAGCATGGAAACTGATGCTGGGGTTGATGACCCCCAGAGCATGGAGACTGATGCTGGGGTTGATGACCTCCGGAGACTGGTGCTGGGGTTGATGACCCCCAGTGCATGGAAACTGATGCTGGGGTTGATAACCCCCAGAGCACGGAGACTGATGTTAGGGTTGATGACCTCCGGAGACTGGTGCTGGGGTTGATGACCCGAGAGCACGGAGACTGATGTTAGGGTTGATGACCTCCGGAGACTGGTGCTGGGGTTGATGACCCCGAGAGCACGGAGACTGATGCTGGGGTTGATGACCCCAGAGCACATAGACTGATGCTGGGGTTGATGACCCCCAGAGCATGTAGACTGATGCTGGGGTTGATGACCCCCAGAGCATATAGACTGATGCTGGGGTTGATGACCCCCAGAGCATGGAGACTGATGCTGGGGTTGATGACCCCCAGAGCATGGAGACTGATGCTGGGGTTGATGACCCCCAGAGCATGGAAACTGATGCTGGGGTTGATGACCCCCAGAGCATGGAGACTGATGCTGGGGTTGATGACCCCCAGAGCATGGAAACTGATGCTGGGGTTGATGACCCCCAGAGCATGGAGACTGATGCTGGGGTTGATGACCCCCAGAGCATGGAGGCTGATGCTGGGTTGATGACCCCCAGAGCACGTAGACTGATGCTGGGGTTGATGACCCCCGAGCACGGAGACTGATGCTGGGGTTGATGACCCCCAGAGCATATAGACTGATGCTGGGGTTGATGACCCCCAGAGCATGGAATCTGATGCTAGGGTTGATGACCCCCCAGAGCATGTAGACTGATGCTGGGTTGATGACCCCCAGAGCTATGAACTGATGCTGGGGTTGATGACCCCCAGAGCATGGGACTGATGCTGGGTTGTTGACCCCCAGAGCATGGAGACTGATGCTGGGTTGATGACCCCCAGAGCATGGAAACTGATGCTGGGGTTGATGACCCCAGAGCATGGAAAGACTGATGCTGGGGTTGAATGACCCCAGAGCATGGAAACTGATGCTGGGGTTGATGACCCCCAGAGCATGGGAACTGATGGCTGGGGTTGATGACCCCCAGAGCATGGACTGATGCTGGGGTGATGACCCCCAGAGCATGAAGTGATGCTGGGATTGATGACCCCCGAGCATGGAGGCTGGG
The DNA here is from genome assembly GCF_036320965.1 of Panulirus ornatus. NCBI lineage: Eukaryota > Metazoa > Arthropoda > Malacostraca > Decapoda > Palinuridae > Panulirus > Panulirus ornatus. Next base: position 35,249,472 of record NC_092234.1, on the reverse strand, counting down.
GTTGATGACCCCCAGGGCATGTAGACTGATGCTGGGGTTGATGACCCCCAGAGCATGGAGACTGATGCTGGGGTTGATGACCCCCAGGGCATGGAGACTGATGCTGGGGTTGATGACCCCCAGAGCATATAGACTGATGCTGGGGTTGATGACCCCCAGAGCATGGAGGCGGATGCTGGGGTTGATGACCCCCAGAGCATGGAAACTGATGCTGGGGTTGATGACCCCCAGAGCATATAGACTGATGCTGGGGTTGATGACCCTCAGAGC
>NC_092234.1:33594202-33691702 GCF_036320965.1 Panulirus ornatus | reverse complement strand
GAGGGACAAGTCAACAGGGAGGTAAGTTTGAATGGAGAAAAACTGGAGGAAGTGAAGTGTTTTAGATATCTGGTAGTGGATTTGGCAGCGGATGGAACCGTGTTAGCGGACGTGGGTCACAGGGTGGGGGAGGGGGCGAAGGTTCTGGGAGCGTTGACGAATGTGTGGAATGCGAGAACGTTATCTCGGAGAGCAAAAATGGGTATGTTTGAAGGAATAGTGGTTTCAACAATGCTAAATGGTTGCGAGGCGTGGGTTATAGATAGAGTTGTGCGTAGGAGGGTGGATGTGTTGGAAAAGAAATGTCTGAGGACAATATGTGGTGTGAGGTGGTTTGATCGAGTAAGTAATGAAAGGGTAAGAGATATGAGTGGTAATAGAAATAGCGTGGTTGAGAGAGCAGAAGAGAGTGTATTGAAATGGTGTGATCACATGGAGAGAATGAGTGAGGAAAGATTGAACAAAGAGGATTTGTGTCAGAGGTGGAGGGAACGAGAAGTGGGAGACCAAATTGGAGGTGGAAGGATGGAGTGAAAAAGATTTTGAGCGATCGGGGCCTGAACATACAGGAAGGTGAAAGGCGTGCAAGGAATAGAGTGGATAGGAACGATGTGGTATACTGTGGTCGACGTGCTGTCAATGGATTGAACCAGGGAAGGTGAAGCGTCTGGGGTAAACCATGGAAAGTTTTGTATGGCCTGGATGTGGAAAGGGAGCTGTAGTTTCGGTGCATTATACATGACAGCTAGAGACTGAGTGTGAACGAAAGTGGCCTTTGCTGTCTTTTCCTAGCGCTACCTCGCGCGCGGGCGGTAGAGGGTAGAGCAACTTCATGTGTGGCGGGGTGGCAACGGTAATGGATGAAGGCAGCATGTGTATGTTCATGTGTATGTATGTATATGTCTGTGTATGTATATGTATGTATACATTGAAATGTATAGTTATGTATATGTACGTGTGTGGGCGTTTATGTATATACATGTGTATGTGGGTGGGTTGGGCCATTCTTTCGTCTGTTTCCTTACGCTACCTCGCTAACGCGGGAGACAGAGACTAAGTATAATTTAAATGGTATGTATATATATATATGTGTGTGTTAGAAGCAGTGAAAAGTTTTTATCGAGGATGTAAGGCATGTGTACGAGTAGGAAGAAAGGAAAGTGATTGGTTCTCAGTGAATGCTGGTTTGCAGCAGGGGTGTGTGATGTCTCCATGATTGTTTAATTTGTTTATGGATGGGATTGTTAGGGAGGTGAATGCAAGAGTTTTGGAAAAAGGGGCAAGTATTCAGTCTGTTGTGGATGAGAGAGCTTGGGAAATGAGTCAGTTGCAGTTCGCTGATGATACACCGCTGGTGGCTGATTCGGTTGAGAAACTGCAGAAGCTGGTGACTGAGTTTGGTAAAGTGTGTGAAAGAAGAAAGCTGAGAGTGAATGTGAATAAGAGCAAGGTTATTAGGTACAGTAGGGTTGAGGGACAAGTCAGTTCGGAAGTAAGTTTGAATGGAGAAAAACTGGAGGAATTGAAGTGTTTTAGATATCTTGGAGTGGATTTGGCAGCGGATGGAACCATGGAAGCGGAAGTGAGTCATATGGTGGGGGAGGGGACGAAAGTTTTGGGAGCGTTGAAAAATGTATGGAAGTCGAGAACGTTATCTTGGAAAGCAAAAATGGGTATGTTTGAAGGAATAGTGGTTCCAACAATGTTTTATGGTTGCGAGGCGTGGGCTATAGATAGAGTTGTGCGGAGGAGGGTGGATGTGCTGGAAATGAGCTGTTTGAGGACAATATGTGGTGTGAGGAGGGTTGATCAAGTAAGTAATGAAAGGGTAAGAGAGATGTGAAGTAATAAAGAGAGTGTGGTTGAGAGAGCAGAAGAGGGTGTTTTGAAATGGTTTGGTCACATGGAGAGAATGAGTGAGGAAAGATTGACCGAGATGATAAATGTGTCAGAGGTGGAGGGAACGAGGAGAAGTGGGAGACCAAATTGGAGGTGGAAAGATGGAGTGAAAAAGATTTTGAGTGATCGGGTCCTGAACATGCAGGAGGGTGAAAGGCGTGCAAGGAATAGAGTGAATTGGAACGAAGTGGTATACCGGGGTCGACGTGCTGTCATTGGATTGAACCAGGGCATGTGAAGCTTCTGGGGTAAACCATGGAAAGTTGTGTGGGGCCTGGATGTGGAAAGGGGGCTGTGGTTTCGGTGCATTATACATGGCAGCTAGAGACTGAGTGTGAATGAATGTGGCATTTGTTGTCTTTTTCTAGCGCTACCTCGCGCACATTTGGGGGGAGGGTTTGTCATTTCATGTGTGGCGGGGTAACGACGGGAGTGATTGAGGGCAGACAGTATGAATTATTTACATGTGTATATATGCATATGTCTGTGTATATATATATATATATATATATATATATATATATATATATATATATATATATATATGTACGTTGAGATGTATAGGTATGTATATGTGCGTGTGTGGACGTGTATGTATATACATGTGTATGTGGATGGGTTGGGCCATTATTACGTGTTTCCTTGCGCTGTCTCGCTAATGCGGGAGACAGCGACAAAGTATGATGATACTAATGAATATATATATATATATATATATATATATATATATATATATATATATATATATATATATATATATATGAATAAGAGCAAGGTTATTAGGTACAGTAGGGTTGAGGGTCAAGTCAATTGGGAGGTGAGTTTGAATGGAGAAAAACTGGAGGAAGTGAAGTGTTTTAGATATCTGGGAGTGGATCTGTCAGCGGATGGAACCATGGAAGCGGAAGTGGATCATAGGGTGGGGGAGGGGGCGAAAATTTTGGGAGCCTTGAAAAATGTGTGGAAGTCGAGAACATTATCTCGGAAAGCAAAAATGGGTATGTTTGAAGGAATAGTGGTTCCAACAATGTTGTATTGTTGCGAGGCGTGGGCTATGGATAGAGTTGTGCGCAGGAGGATGGATGTGCTGGAAATGAGATGTTTGAGGACAATGTGTGGTGTGAGGTGGTTTGATCGAGTAAGTAACGTAAGGGTAAGAGAGATGTGTGGAAATAAAAAGAGCGTGGTTGAGAGAGCAGAAGAGGGTGTTTTGAAATGGTTTGGGCACATGGAGAGAATGAGTGAGGAAAGATTGACCAAGAGGATATATGTGTCGGAGGTGGAGGGAACGAGGAGAAGAGGGAGACCAAATTGGAGGTGGAAAGATGGAGTGAAAAGGATTTTGTGTGATCGGGGCCTGAACATGCAGGAGGGTGAAAGGAGGGCAAGGAATAGAGTGAATTGGAGCGATGTGGTATACAGGGGTTGACGTGCTGTCAGTGGATTGAATCAAGGCATGTGAAGCGTCTGGGGTAAACCATGGAAAGCTGTGTAGGTATGTATATTTGCGTGTGTGGACGTATGTATATACATGTGTATGGGGGGGGGGGGGGGGTTGGGCCATTTCTTTCGTCTGTTTCCTTGCGCTACCTCGCAAACGCGGGAGACAGCGACAAAGTATAATAAATAAAAAAAAAAAAATATATATATATATATATATATATATATATATATATATATATATATATATATATATATATATATTGGAGATTATGTATATTACTATAAACTAGTAATATATAAGCAAGTGATTTGGTCACCATTTGAACCATTCCTGCAAGTTCAGTGGGAAGTGTGTCGTTACAGGATACGGTCCAGCGGTCATTTATAGGATTTTCTCTCATTTGATCCAAGTTTCTTGGTCGAGGGCTATAAACTAGTGACAAGAGAGACCCCCACCTCACATAAAAAGTCCAGTGCTGTAAACTCTGAGGATCAGGGAAGCCGTTCAACAGGTCCTGGGCCTCGGCTTCATCTGTTGGGAAGGTTGGAACCCAGCCGCTCGCTAGCCCAGCGCCTCTCAACCTATTTTGCTTCTAGGCACAATTGTCGATCCTGGAAGCACACCGATTCAAATTTCCTCAGAATTCTACTGTTATTGCGCATTTTACATTGAAGCTAAGGAAAAGGAAATATTTCGATACGCACATGATAGTTATGGTAAAAGAATTATAGTACCTTTATGATTAGATATATATATATATATATATATATATATATATATATATATATATATATATATATATATATATTATATATATATCCCTGGGGATAGGGGAGAAAGAATACTTCCCACGTATTCCCTGCGTGTCGTAGAAGGCGACTAAAAGGGGAGGGAGCGGGGGGCTGGAAATCCTCCCCTCTCGTTTTTTTTTTTTTTTTTCCAAAAGAAGGAACAGAGAACGAGGCCAGGTGAGGATGTTCCCTCGGGGACCCAGTCCTCTGATCTTAACGCTACCTTGCTAACGCGGGAAATGGCGAATAGTATGAAAGAAAAAAGATATATATATATATATATATATATATATATATATATATATATATATATATATATATATATATATTTTTTTTTTTTTTTTTTTTTTCAATTTTCCAAAAGAAGGAACAGAGATGGGGGGCCAGGTGAGGACTGAGTCTTAGAGAGAAAATCCTCACTTGACCCCCTTCTCTGTTCCTTCTTTTGGAAAAGTAAAAACAGGAGGGGTGGATTTCGAGCCCCGCGCTCCCTCCCCTTTTAGTCGCCTTTTACGGCACGCAGGGAATACGTGGGACGTATTCTTTTTCCCCTATCCCAAGGATGATATATATATATATATATATATATATATATATATATATATATATATATATATATATATATGTATATATATATATGTATATATATGTTGCAGTTGTTTGTTAGTGTGGTATCCTTCTCTAATTACCACGTTACAGTAGGGAAGTTACCGCGGCTCACAGGTTGCCAAACACTGCTCGGCTAGCCGACTGGGTCGTGTCACGAACGAGGGAAATTTACCTGGTGAAAATCACACACAGACGCGTCATCATGGGAGGCATCTTGTTCACGTACGGTGAGCCTGGACCGTGGCCAAATAGGCATCCCCGCTCAGGTTCCTGCCAGAGATACCGTGTCTTCTCCGGGCGTCTCTCCTCTTGTAGCGAACGCCTCCATGAAGTCATGGACCATTGTGAACGTGTTTACTCTCACCCTGTCATATGAACTGTTGTGATAGATCTTTTCTTCAAGTTAATCGTTGGCCCATCACTGGAGACCACATCATATGATCTGATGTATTTGTTTTGGTGTAAGATCCACCACCAGAATTACTCTTTCATTTATATTTCTCTGATTTCCTCGAGTCTCGTACGTAGGTAGTCGTGTTAAGATGAATTCTGAGGGTTCTCAGGATGCGCGTAGTTGATATTTTGGCTGGATCCAGTGTGGAGCGAGTCTCCCACATGGACCCCCTAAGGAGCTGGCCTCACTTTAATTAAGAAATATTATTGTGTTGTCACGGTCCGCGCGTGTGCCAGGGTCGTCACGCGGGAGGACATGTACCAACATTCCTACTTCCCTTCTTAACGAACTCGGGTTCGACGTTCCAGATTATCATACACCGTCTGGCGTCTCATTTCGTGTTGACTTGGATGAAGGAGTTAATGGATGAATGCCAGTGAATTCAGGCCGAGAGAGGGAGAGAGAGAGAGAGAGAGAGAGAGAGAGAGAGAGAGAGAGAGAGAGAGAGAGAGAGAGAGAGCTTCTCAGGTTTCGTCACCGCGCATGATGAATCGCTAAAAGCTAATGGAGAAGGTCTAAACGACAACAAAGAAGGTTCTAGAATTAGGAGAACGTAGTTACAGTGAGAGATTCGAGACCCTGGATTTATCCACCATCGAAGAGAAAAGAATAGGGAGTGAGTTGTTCACAACGTCTAAGTTGCCTAACAAGTTTGATGATGTCTGCTCTCAACTGTTCTTGGAAAGGTGCAGAGATTATGCAGCCACAAGTCATAATTAGAAAGTAAACAAGAAATATATTAGGAAAATGTTGAGAAATCTCTAAAAGTTTTAGTAAGGAATGGAATAACCTATGTGGCGAAATTGTCAATGCTGACGATATACAGAAATTTGAAAAGCTGCTTGATAGCAGAGAAAGTTAAAGAGATGTGGCCTCATGAGTGTAGAACTCCCTCCCTGTACACACACGCACACAGACAGACACACACACACACACACACACACACACACACACACACACACACACACACACACACACACACACACACACACCATGGTGTAATTGTTAGCGTTACTGACTATGAGTCAACACGGGCCCGCATGGCTTTGAATCCTGGGCGTGGCAGCCGGTCCACGCCCAGCCCTGCCTTCGGGGCTTGTCAGTAAATTGGTATCATTCTTAGTGTTGGGTTTTTGTATACACATAAGAATAAAGACGTAGGGCACATATACAAGGTTAAGAGATGGGGCAACACAGTGAAAACTCTCTCCCCATAACACACACACACACACACACACACACACACACACACACGCACACACACGAACGCGGGCGTGCACAGTAATCTTCCAAAGACTTTAAATGAATCGGAACGGATACTGAACGGTGTCGACAGAGGAACAATCAGGATGGTGTAGGAAGCAAAGAGTTATAAAGTTGAGGCCGCTAAGCTCTGGTGTCATCTGTGAGGCAGTGTTGAAGCTGTATGAACACCATGGTAGCAAGAAAGGCTTTCCTTGGTGTATGAAGCATGAGACACGAGACGCGCCCTGCTCTGACGTGGCAAAGTTTTGACAGTGTCTGATATCACTTATAAAGAAAGAGACCGTGAGAATTCTCTGGTTCTCTGAAGATAGGGAGCCATGCAGACACAGATGTGCAGTGTATACTGGAAACTTTCCTCCACCATCATGTTACTGACCACGCTCTAGAATCGGAAGAATCTGTTGCACCGTCATTACCAGGTCTCATCTTTGCACATTGCAGCCGTGAAACTGAAAACGTCAGGTTACCTAATACACCATATGGGAAGAGTGATCGTGTCATGCTTGAGTTTGACCATAGGGTTAATGAGGACTTGAAATAAGAAGAGAAGAGACCAGACTCAAGGAGAGGATACAGTCGTGGAAATCACATTTAAACAGTGTCTCAGAAAATAAACTGGAGAATAGCGTGCCATAGCCATGACACCGATCATTCTTATGGAAACTTCTGTGCAGACTAGAGTGCAGCATTGAAGACCATGGCATCTTTAATCGCAAATGGAGAGGGAAGGTTAGAGAAGAAAGATATATGGCTCAACAAAGGATGTCAAAAAGCAATACAGCCAGCCAGCATTTAAAAGGTATATAGAAACAAAGAATGAGTACAGCAAAATAAGGAAGGAGGAGCAGAGAAACCAAGGAAAGAATAGCTTGGACATGACAAGAGGTGATCCTAATCTTATCCATGAAATCATTGAGTTAAATGTCGGATGAAGCGAAGTTAATCAGGCTAAAGGATTGAGAGGGTGGAGTTGAGTACGATGTAAAGATATGCCGCCAGGCGCCTAAAGACAAGTTGAAAAAATGATATCTCACTGGAAGACAGCACAACTCCAACGCAGGCGTGACAATGTGGGGAAGATGTCTTGGGAAACGGTAAAACTCCTAGAAAGTATATAAAGGGTCTTGGCCCATAGGATGAAGCCTCCCCACATGTACTGATATATTGTTCATCACGTAACTCGAGGAGGTTGTAGTGCCAAGGGAGGGCAAGAAAGCATGTCATGCCTATTTTTAAGAAAGGAGATAGAGGAATTGGACTGAGCTACAGAACGATCTCTCTTCCGAACGTGGTCTGTGGATCACCGGAAAAAGGTAATTAGAAAGCAAATCGATGGTAACTTGCAAAGGACAAAATACCTTACTGAAAGACAACACGGATTTAGGGAAAGGAAATTGTGCATTACAAATATTTTCTGTATATACGACAGAGAGAGAGAGAGAGAGAGAGAGAGAGAGAGAGAGAGAGAGAGAGAGAGAGAGAGAGAGAAGATTGTCTGAGTGGAAGAGAAACGACGCATGTCAAGAGAAGCTTTCTCGTAATGGGTTTGGGGTCATCATTGTCGTGCCGCAGGGTTCAGTCCTGGGACCACTTCTCTTCATGAAATCTGTAAATGCTCCGGCAGAAGGACTGGCCTCAGTGATGCCTGTGTATGTTTACGGATCGTGCCCGACTGATTAGGGAAGTAAAGAATGGTGAGGATTGCGTCGACTTACAGTGGGGCCAGACGAACTCCAACGCTGGTCTGATACATAGTTGACTAAATTCAACCTGGATGATATATAGTAATGAGGATGGGGGACAGTGAAAGAAGGCCTCGGTAAGAGGATTATCTAGTAGGAAATAAGCTGCAGGAATCTGTGTGTGAGAGAGACCTGGTTGTCGACATTGTGCCTAGCCCGTCGCCAGAGCTCAGCCTTTGGAAAATTATAAAGAGACAAACTATCAATTTGGCAGATCTTAGAATTGCTTTTGAATATATGGACAAGAAGTTGTTCTGTAACTATTCCCGGCAAATGTTAGGCCAAAGCGAGATTGTTTCTAAACTTTGGTAACGCGGTTGGTGAAGCCTAAAGAACTAGTAGAGAAGGTCCAGAGGAAGGCAGCAAAGAAGGCACCAGAATTAAGAGCTGAGTTACTGTAGGAGGTCAGAGGCCATAAATTTAACCACCATAGAAGAGAGAAGATTAAAGGGTGACGTAATCACAGCTCTCAAGTTCCTAAACCAGTTTGATGATGGTGATAGAAGATTGTTGTCGAAAAATGCAGAGCTACAGCAACAAGAATGCACACTAAGGAACTAAGCGAATACATATTATGTGGCCCCACGAGAGTATAACTCCTTCGTACTGTACAGATAGTTGATCACACACACACACACACACACACACACACACACACACACACACACACACACACACACATGAGTAAGAATAAAATTAAACACATGAGACTGTATATGGATTATTGTCGTAGCATCTTAATAACTGAATGGCATAAGTTCCCTAACTCTAATTTGCGTTTTGCTAAGGTTATGTCACATATAGAGAGGCTTTACCTGCAGCTTCCCTTGGCTAATACTGAAGAAAATTCCATCCTTATCAGTGGTATTTAATGTAATTTTTTCTAACTTTGACTAGTCGACTTTTCGCTCCCACCTGCTGTGTTGTGCAGCAGTCAACACAAATGTCCCATGGAATATCTGTTAGTAAGGAAATAAGAACAATTGTCCGGGGGAATTTCACTTATATATATATTTTCTCATTATTTTCAGTGAGCAAATTTCAGGCGATGTATTGGAGCCATTCAGACACAAAACATCCTCAGACGGACTGACATGAACCTCTGATCATTTGTTGCCCAGATGGATCATCAGAACTGTGGCTGGTGCATCTCTTCCCTCAGGCTGACCACGTATTCCTTACTCTGACTCCATACTCTGCTCTCGAAGTGGAATTGTCACTGCCAGGTTTACCTTAAATGAGGCAAAATTACAAGGGTTTTCCAAGGAGCACTTGTGTTACCCGTAGCACAACGTAGTTGCCGGGAATGAGATGACACTTTGTTTGGAAAATGAATAGAAAAGATCGGTTTTAAGTTTCATGGCCGAAGGTGGAAGCTTTTTCAAGTCATGAGTCAGGTAAAGTTCTAAGTTGAACATTATTCCAACTGGCGTAACTTTAGCAAAAAAATTGCCGACCAGAGTTATGGTTCTGATGATGTTCGATTCCTCCACTGCTGGGAGAGAACAGCTTACATCATCACAAGTATATGATGCAGGCTTTTCAACCTACGACCAACGTTAAGTTGTACGTCAGGTAGTGAGGCGACGACGCATCTTCCTTTCTCCGTGGGCTGCGCAGCAAAGTTGTCCTGCTGTAGCACTGGTTAGGGGAAACCTGGCCTGAATTTCCCTTCATATATGATCATCAAATCAGGTTACGTATAAGCCCCTTGAGATGACTGGCACACCACCACCACCTGACTACCAGGGATGAAATCCCGTCATGATAATGGTGGTGGTTGAGTGGTGCATTAACAGTGGTGGTGGGGAGGCCCCACATCCTAGGCAGGGGATGACATTAGCCTGGTTAACGGAGCATGCCCGCCACTAATTGCCTCACATATAAGAAACAAAAACGCATCAAGCGGTGGGCGTGGTCTTCGCCTGCCTGGCTGGGTCCATTCTGCCGTTCCCGGGGTCAGTTTCCGCGCGAGCTGGCCGTCTTTGTCGCTACATATGCAGATGAGCGGCGTGCCACCTAATTGGTGGTACGAGTCATCCGGGCGATCACTGTGCCTTTATTAGATTAATTAAGTGATCTCTCCCCCGTCTGAAAGATGGCATCGCGACCCGCTCCCCACCCCCTGTAATAAACCAAGGATGTCGTGTCCCTCTAATATGGACCAATCATTAATCAGCATTAAGGAGTGGCGTGCTGGGATTGGCTAATGCGTCCCGCTCATTATCGGGATTAGAGAAAACGGGAGTCATAAAGAAAGATTTCCTCTCCTATTCAGCGAAGCGAGGTTGGTTGGCTCCCTTATGTTCCCGATAAAGAATAGTACAGTTTCCTTGTGGGTAATTCTGACATAATAGGCCAGGCAGGCAGGCAGGCAGGCCGCCGCTGCCTTATTAATTGTCCGCACAGTTAACACTCCTGCACGCACAGCGCCGGGACGTTTAATGATGTATAACCCGACTTGAAGTAATTACAGATGACAAGAGTTTAAGTTTGATCCAAAACTTGTAATGAGATCATTCTCCATGAAGAAAAAAAAAGAAATAACTTTTAAAGTGGTGGAAGTTAGTGTGATTAATAATTTCTTGATAAAACTATTTAAGTAAATGGAAAGGACGGAATCTTCCTCTCGGGTTGGGAAGTTAAGAAGAGAGGGAGAGGGAGAGAAAGAGAGGAGGTCTTCAGTGAATTAATTCTGTACTTTTCCAATTACTGTCCCGCTAATGATGGGAAGGCTGTTAGCGACGCCCCGCTCTCACTCGTATGAAATGCTATTATTAAACTTCATTGGAATGTTGCACTGGGTATTACTGCCACGGGAAACTTGCGATGGCAAATAAGGTGAGGCGTGGTCTTAAGGAGAAAGAGTTTAATTGATATATTTTATTAATAACTTCCCTGTATCTATTGAAAGGCTTAACATATCAGGACAGAAGATATGAAATTATTAATGGCATCGATTCAGTGCACATCAGGCAGTCCAGTCTATTTGTACTGGCGAGAGATCAAGATGGTAAATCCGCTAGTTCATCATTATGACACTCCGGTGACTCCCACACCAGTTATATCTATCTATCTATCTATCTATCTATCTATCTATCTATCTATCTATATATATATATATATATATATATATATATATATATATATATATATATATATGGCAAAAATGGATACGTTTGAAGGAATATTAGTCTCAATATTTTGTGGATGCGAGGCATGGGCTGTCGACAAGGTTGTACGGAGGAGGGTGGATGTGTTGGCAATGAAATGTTTGTGGACAATATGTGGTGTGAGGTGGTTGAAATGGTTTAGACATATGGAGAGAATGAGTGAGGAAAGGATGACTAAGAGGATATATGTGTCAGAGGTGGAGGAAATAAGTAGGAGATCAAATTGGAGGTGGGAGCATGAAGTGACAATGCCAGGTTGCATTAACTTCAAATCCTGGTCAACACTTACACCTAAAATCTGGGGCTTTTACGACCTCGGTTCGGCCGTGAAAGAGTATCAGACAAGTGCACAAACCGGTCTTCTCCAGGTCCTTCCCAAATCTCTTTCACTTCCACAGTAGTTATTTCCAAGGTCCGCCCCAGGTCTTCCCCAAGTGTTGTTCTCTAGATTCTCCTCGGGTCCTCCTAATGTCTCCTCCAGGCCCTCTCACATCTTGCTCATTTCCTCATCAGGTCCTCTTCAAGTCTTTCTCAAGTTTTGTAAAGTTCCTCACCAGGTCTTCTTAAGATTTTCCTCATGTCTTTCTTAAGCCTTTCTTAGGTTCTCCCTAATATTTCCCAAGTTCATCAGGCTTTCTCCAGGTCTTCAAATCTTCTCAGGTCCTTCCCGGGTCTTCCCAGTGTCCTCCTCAAGTCTTCCTGAAGTTCCTCAGGTCCTCCCAAAATCTTCCCCATCATCTCATCAGGTCCACCCCAGGTCTTCAGGCCCTTTCCAATGTATCACCAATTCAACCCTAGATCCTCCGCAGGTGTTCCTCAAATTTTATATAGGTCCTTCCCAGATCTTCCCCAGATCCTTCCCAGGTCTTCCTTGAGGGTTTTCCAGCTTCTTCCCAACTTTCCTCTACTTCCTCGTCAGGTCTTCCCCAGGTCTTTCCGAGGCCATTCCCAGGTATTCCCTAGTTAGCTAAACATCAAGTTTGTCATCATCATTAATCCTGCACTTCTGATCAGGTTTCCATGAGGTTTGTTGCTGAGATCAGTTCCCAGTTTACTACCGTATCTGGACGCCATTAACCCTTAGAGCACGACGGTACGACCCTTAGGTGTGTTGACCTGGCCTTTCACTCGACCCTTAAGGATCAGGTGAAAGGCCAAGCCTTTGTACCTAAGAGTCGTACCGTCGTGGTTGATGGCGCTTTATACTGTATGGTAATATCGTCCTTTTGCTAACTTATCTTCCATTTTTTTTTGTCATTTTCATACCCGTAAAACTCGGCGTGGAGCCTCAGTGCTTGCCCGTCAGTGTCGTTTGTGGATCACTGCTCCAAGCAAACCTCTGAGGACAGTGTACATCGTCTGCCTGTTCATCGTGTTCACTGTTCATCTGGTAAGCCAGGGGACAACAGCTGTTTGCTGCCTTTAGTTTTGTTGACTGTCAAACGGCAGCTGTGTGTTCTCATCCCAGTGGAGAGGCTGAAACGCCTAATTGTTGCCGTTAATAAGATAGCAATAAAATTGAAAGTGGTAGTTACTCATCCTCAGCTGATTTAACTCAGCGTAGAAATTCGCACGTGACTTGAGCATTAAGGAACGTGTGGAAGGGGAGGTCATTATTTGTTGGAGCAAAGCTGTGCACGTCTGGATGTATAGTAGTCTTAGCAGTGTTGTGTGGGTGTGAGTCTTGGACGTTGAACGAAGATGATAGGAGGTGGATGGATATATGGCGTGAGGCGGATTGATACTTAAAAAGTTTGGACGTAGAGAGAGGATGATCGAAGAAAGACTAAGAGGATTTACGTGTCAGAAGTAGAAGGAGGTTTGGTGGAATCGGAGACTGAATATTCAAGAAAGAAAGAAGCGTTTATGGGATAGAATGAATAAGATCGAGGTAGTGTATAGGATGCCAATGTGCTCTCACCGGGCTGAGCCAGGACATACGATGTGGTCGAGGAAACTATGGGATGGTGTGTTGAGCTGAGTTATGATCAACACAAACAGTATGCAGGATAGCTAGATAGCATTGTATGTAAATGAAGATCTTGTTCATTTATTCCTTGTTCCTGCCACGCTAAGGCGGAGGACACAGTTGGGTGTATAAAGAGGTAAACTACTGAGGCTAAATTGCGTTAGATTTTCAGGTGGTGAGAGCAGTCAGTAGTAGTCTGTAGGAAAATGCCAGCTTATCTCCGTCGTCGGTTATCTGAGTTAGATTCAAGGCGTATCGCCACCGTCTTTCCCCGGTCTGAGTCAGCTCATAAGGATGTAGTTAAGCCATGTATTACTGTCATCGCCCACGTTACGCCTGCTCCCGTCCAGACTGACCCTTCCTCCCGTCTGTCCGCCACGGTTGTAAACCCTCTGTGTTTCCAGTTCTCAGAGGATGTCACTTACCACATTTGATTGAGTTTTGTCGTAAAACGTAATGAGTATTGATTACATAAGTAATTGTACAATCTGAATGTTTTGTAAGCATGATTTCTTAGTTCAAAGTGTTGGCTGCCTCCCAGATGTAAATGTGTGCCACTTAAGTAGCTTGTACTGTAAGCGCTTCGTGACGGCTTCTTAAGCTAGGGATGGTCTTTGTATCTGCTCGGTTACAAGATACGTGTCAGTAGTTCAGCGCTGCCATGTGAGGTCGATGATGTACAGGAGTGATGCGCTGTTAGGAAGGGTTTATTCTGTACGTAATGTCAGCCTGAGTACATGTTTCCATCTGTCTCACTTTTATCACCACATCATAAAAGATGATGGCTCACCTCATGTACATGATAGTATACCTCTCAACATGAGTTTAGATCCGAGATGGATCGTATGTATGAGAGGTTTTTACAATGGCATACTCCAGTCCATTACCTTAATCACTCCAGATTATTTTGAGTTCGAGAAATAAACCTTGGATTCATAGAAAATGAGACGAGCGAAAAAGGTTTTCAGAAAACGTGTTGTTCATAATTTAAGGATAACTACAGCATTTTAGTGATTGCTTAGAGCTACTTGATAGAGAATAACTTTGTGAAGAAAAGAAAAGGAAATGGTGTCGATGATAGATTACTCTATGCATGACTAATGCAAAAATTTGGTAATCAGCAATAAAACTTCACTAGCCTACCATGAACTAATTACCTTTTTGTGTATCGTTGATAGGAATATAACAAACAGAATGTTAGAAATACAAACCGTTCGGTTTCAAATATTTAGGTATTGCAGAAGATCACATCTCTTGATTATATAGAGATCATAGAAGCGGAGGAAAGTAAGAGCAGCAACAAGAAAAGGCCAGGGCAGCTGTGGACAATCAGATTAAGTGGGATTCTCTCCATGTAATTACTAGGTACAAGGGTGGTGGTAATGCTCCCCTGATCTAATAATGAATCGAACTAGCGGCAGTATTAGCGGCGTGTGGGAGGCGGGGATAGTGAGTGTGCAAGGTTAGTATTGTGTGGTCGGGTAGCTGGTGAGCAAGTCCCACCCTAACCACTAGGGGGGTGGAACTGGGCTTTCCTCTCCTCCGCCAGCTTACGAGTCTCGGGTGGGGGTCCCCTTCACTCCTTTTAGTACGTAAATATCCCCACCAAGGGTGGATGCCTGTGCACCCTTGATTCACCCATGGAAAATGGGAAAGCGGCTAAAGGGAATAGGTACAGAGCAGTGTTGTTTGTTACTTATCTTTAGCTGAGGTAATTTTCGAGTTACTGTGAGTGAGTAGCTTTAGCGTGTGTTATGACCAATCTGGTAGTAACTCACTGTACATAAGGGGGAGGCGGGTTGACGGTCGTGAGGGCCCCATGTATTACAGTTGTATTCTTGTTATATAATGGTGTAAATTCTGTAATGGTAGTTGTATGTAGTTGCTCCAGGCTCAGCGTGTGCCACGTGCCACAACTCTGTTTGCTGAGGGAATGATACCCCACGTCCTTCCGTGCTCTTTACATGCGTAACATCTACTTGTTCCGCTGTATTGTAGGGGCTTTACTAGGAACATAGAGATGATTTAGGTTAAGGTCGTCATGACGTCTCAGAAGTATATATGTAGATAGTTGTCACGTTTCCCCTTATTTTTCTCTCTTCAAAGATGGGCAGATCGAGAGCTTCCCCGCTCCTCTTCGTAGTTCATCCCATTCAGTTCTGATGCCATTCGTTGTTGCTTTTTGCATCCTTTCCTAGCAACTCTGTGTGGATCATCAGGTGAGGGGACCAGGCTATTGAAGCCTGGACAACCCTAGGGAGAACAGCATGTGTCTTGTGTACATGATCCTGGACACCTCACTCCCCCATATGCTTATTGGCGATTTTTGACAATAATCAAGATTTAGCTTGCCTCCCTCCCGATCCTCCTCACATGTACCGGTAGCGACTGGCCGGGTGTGGTGTCACCTAATATGTTCCTCTCACATCACGGTTCTTGAAGCTATTTCCATCGGTACGGTGTTCATCGTTTGGCCTGTTTGAGTCTTGGCCTATTTTCAGGGTTAGATTTCGAAAACCCATTGTCTAGATCCAGCCGTATTTCGCAGTCCCTGTTGCTTTGCCTTTCTTTCATGTTGTTAGCATCATCAGAAAACAAATTTAGGGGAGATTACACCTCGTTTGTCAAATTATTTACGTTGATTAGAAATAGTACCGGCCCATTATTTACGTTGATTAGAAATAGTAGTGGCCCATTATTTACGTTGATTAGAAATAGTACTGGCCTATTATTTACGTTGATTAGAAATAGTACTGGCCCATTACGTTGATTTGAAATAGTACTGGCCCATTATTTACGTTGATTAGAAATAGTAGTGGCCCATTATTTACGTTGATTAGAAATAGTAGTGGCCCATTATTTACGTTGATTAGAAATAGCACTGGCCCATTATTTACGTTGATTAGAAACAGTACTGGCCCAAGCACTGAGCCTTAAAGGACCCCACGGTTTAATCCCATGTAGGTACCGGTCAGTATACCTGGGCAGCATTTCTGTAAGCCCCAGCTTGGTTGTTTAACTTCACCACCTGTCTTGTAGGAGCAGTATCGAAGGCCTTTTAGCAGTCCAAGAGTATACAGTACACCTACTCATCCCATTTTTCTAAGACATTGCTCCCTTGGTCATAGAAATATAACAGGTTCGTCATACAAGATTTTCGTTTGAGTCCATTGTTGTCTCGTGCTTAGGTAGCTTGTGCTGGTCATGTTTTATTCCTGTCTTGCTTCTCATTATTTTCTCTTCTACGTGCAGGTCATGCTCGTTAGAAAATGATGGCGTGTAAGTCAAGGAGAATCTGTGTTATTTTTCTTTTTTGTGAAAATTGACACATCGTTGTCTCTCTTCCATTCCCCTGGGACGTTCCCTCCGCTGAGGGGCGTCTACACACCGCCAAAGTCTTGACGAGTTTCGGTGTATCGTGTGAGACGCCGCTTTGACCATAGGCTCTGTGCAGGTCTAGCTCTTACCTCCGGCTTTCCCCTTCCCCATATATTTATTTCAATAGTTTGTAATATATCTGGATTTATGTGCACACTGGGCAACTATGCGTCGCATTGATTTAGTGATGCATATATATATTTCTGTCTGTGTGACTGTGTATGATGCGTTCATAAGGATTTCGTAAGGCTTTTCTACACTTCGTGGGAGTTACAACGATGGTATTCGGTTGAAGATCGTAATTTAACGCCTTGATATTTCATGTTCACCCTCGCAGATGGAAAGGCAGTACGAGAGAAAGACATTCGTGCATAATACTCCCCTCCCAGGAAAGCTGTTGATGGCAACACTCCGGTTAAAAGAATGAGAGAGAGAGAGAGAGAGAGAGAGAGAGAGAGAGAGAGAGAGAGAGAGAGAGAGAGAGAGAGAGAGAGAGAGAGAGAGCCAGTGAATCAGATGAGGCGCAGCCAAGCAGGACCAGGTCTGGGGAATTACTATGTGGCACTGTGACAATAACGATGCCAGGATGTAATTAACGCGCTCGTTAGCCTCACCGTGACCTGAATCACCAATGAACGGCTGCCCCTCCTCCCTGACTCTCTTAAATCTTGGTTAAAAAAAAAAACGTGGACTCAGGATTCTGTTAGACTGTGACCGGATGGTGAAGGTACTGGTGCTCGCCTGGTGATGGTGATGATGATGGTGAATACTGCTGCGGTGAGGAGCGGGGGACGGTCAGGAAGGAGATGGTGCGAGAGGGGAGGGTAGGGAGGGAAGAACTGGGGTGAGAGGGGAGGATAGTGAGGGAAGAACTGGGGTGAGAGGGGAGGATAGTGAGGGAAGAACTGGGGTGAGAGGGGAGGATAGTGAGGGAAGAACTGGGGTGAGAGGGGAGGATAGTGAGGGAAGAACTGGGGTGAGAGGGGAGGGAAGTGAGGGAAGAACTGGTGTGAGAGGGGAGGGTAGTGAGGGAAGAACTGGGGTGAGAGGGGAGGATAGTGAGGGAAGAACTGGGGTGAGAGGGGAGGGTAGGGAGGGAAGAACTGGGGTGAGAGGGGAGGATAGTGAGGGAAGAACTGGGGTGAGAGGGGAGGGAAGTGAGGGAAGAACTGGTGTGAGAGGGGAGGGTAGTGAGGGAAGAACTGGGGTGAGAGGGGAGGATAGTGAGGGAAGAACTGGGGTGAGAGGGGAGGGTAGGGAGGGAAGAACTGGGGTGAGAGGGGAGGATAGTGAGGGAAGAACTGGGGTGAGAGGGGAGGGTAGTAAGGGAGGAACTGGGGTGAGAGAGGAGGATGGTGAGTGAAGAACTGGGGTGAGAGGGGAGGGAAGTGAGGGAAGAACTGGTGTGAGAGGGGAGGGTAGTGAGGGAAGAACTGGGGTGAGAGGGGAGGATGGTTAGGGAGGAACTGGGATGAGAGGGGGAGGATGGTGAGGGAGGAAGAACTGGAGTGAGAGGGGAGGATATTGAGGGAGGAACTGGTGTGGGACGGGAGGGTGGTGAGGGACTGGGTTGAGAGGGGAGGATGTTAAGGTGGAATTGTAGTGAGTGGGTAGGATAGTGAGGGGGGGGGGGGAGTGGGGATCAGAGGAGAGGATGGTTCGATGGAACGGCGGTGAAAGAGGAAGATGGTGAAGGAGGAATTTGTGAGGGGCAGGAGGGCGGTAAGGAAGGGGTCAGAGGGGAGGATGATGAGGGAGGAACTGGAGTGACTGGAGAAGATGGTAATGGGGAACTTGGGTGAGAGGGGGAGGATGGTAATGGGGAACTGGGGTGAGCGGGAAGGATGGTGAAGGAGGAACTCGTGTGGGACAGGAGGGTGATAAGGAACTGGGGTAAGCGGGGAGGATGATGAGAGAGGAATTAGGGTGAGACGGAAGATTGGTGAGAGAGGCAGGAGGTTGGGAGGATGGGGTGATGAGGGAGGAGAGAGGGGAGACATATGTGAGAGGTAAGGACGGTGGAGGAGAGACTGGTATGAGAGAGGGTGAATATATACAGCAGACATACGTATATAGAGAAACGTTTTTCCTGTATAATCAGTCATATGATTTAGTCGTCTTCAGTTATTAGGTTGTGTCTGTGATGCAGATATGAAGTTACACCACAACCCTCGTAGTCCATGTCCACACCTCGTGTGGTTAAGTTTTACACCCAAGTTCAGTTCTTAATCATTGTATGATATACGATCGTGTAAGTTCATATGCTGATGCATGGTGATAAGCGCTGCAGCATCTTACGATAAGCAGGTCACTCTGTGTTAACGTTCTGCACCTCAGAGGTGAACTTCGTATCAGACGATCACCCGTGCTATTGATTTGGTCACGCGAGATGGAATCAGTGAACTTGTAACGCACTGATTCTGTTACTTCATTGATGCAGGGGAAGATTAAAACAGGAATAAGTAAAGGAGAGAACTTGTAATGAAAAGTTTAATGGGAAGGTTAAAGCTTAACCTTTCTGTGCACGGCGACGGCACGACCCTTAGGTATGACGGCGTGCCTTTTGATCTAACCCTTAGGGGTTAGGATAAAGGTCACGTTGTTATACCTATGAGGCGAACTGTCGTGCTCATGGGTCGTCCCGTGGTGCTCGGGGGGTCATAACGTCGTACGTAACGGTTGTACAAACGTGCCTAAGGGTCGTCCCGTCTTACCCATGGGTCATACCGTTGTGTTCGAGGGTTGTTACCGTCGCTGGTGAAGGTTGGTAGCGTCGTGGTCAAGGGGTTAAGGGTGGGCGAGGCAGTATCACAGGCCGTAATGCAATAAGAGGCACAATTAATGCTCTCATTAGGTTGGACATGACCAGCGCTCGCAAGGAGGCCAGCCAGCCAGGCTTGACCACCTGCTCCGCACCCTCCGCTTTCCTCTCACCGTTTTACCTTTATCAGGCATCTTTCTTGACCGCTTACCATCCACTAGTGCTATTCACTCCAGTTCCTAGGATTATCAGGCATCTCTGTAGCCCATTCACCATATATTAGTGCTATTTACTCCACTTCCTAGGATTATCAGGCATTTCTGTTGTCCCCTTACCAACCACTAGTGCTATTTACCCCAGTTCCTACGTTATTAAGCCTCTCATGTCCACCATGTTCCAGTTCCTAGGTTTATCAGATCTCTCTCTTCTCCTTCACCTGCCATTGTTATTCTCTCCTCCAGTTCTTGGTTTTAGCTGGTGTCTCTTGTCTGCCTACTGCTTTCTGTAGTTCGTACTCGTCTTAGGTTTTCTAATCTGTTTCCTGTCCTTCTGCTGCTTTAGTTTTCACCTTTGATTCTTATTTAGTCATATATATATATATATATATATATATATATATATATATATATATATATATATATATATATATATATATATATATATATATATATGTTAGTAAGTGTGTGTCAGTCAGTTGAAGAATTATCTATCGTAAGGCTTTATAACGTGTTGCACATTACGAAGTGTCGCACATAGTGGTTCAGTACATCCCTCGGAATCACTGTCTGTGTAAAAGTTATTCTGTTGTGCATTTATTCAAGGCGGGTTACTTCAACATTAGTCCTTCTCCGTCAGACATTTTTTTTTAAGATGTTTAGAAAACATTATTGTGGAAAAAACGCGAAGCATTGCATGTGAATTGTATGTTTTATGTGTTTCCGAAGTAATGTTTGTCAGTCTCGCCGTTATACCGTATTTAAAGAGAATTTAAAGCCAAAGTCATGTATGAAAAGGGAATCATTGATTCATCTATGGTCTGTAAATAAAGTTAGAATCATGTATAGCATCATTATAAAGTATTTAATTTTCTGAAGGTTGAACAGCTTACCAAATTATATCATAGTGTCTGTAGACTACTTGAAGTAGTTTTCCTTTTGTTTAGAATCCTGATTGTTACTGACCGTTAGTCGCTGATAGCCATCTAAGCTAACAAAAAATATAAATATCTTCACCATATTTTCAAAGCTGCCCTAAATAGATGACCTGTAGGCCTCTCCTTTGGCCCCAAGTACCTGTCTGTTTTTCCTGCGTCACCTACACTTGGGCTGCTGGCATTCAACTCCACGAGCGTACCATCTCTCCATCCCATACCTAGCACTTGACAACACGTAACTCACATGAATCGCTCGTTATAACTATAATTTCGTACGCACTATCCCCGTCTTCAATCAGAATACCGTCGTCAGTACTCACAAGTAATAACTTCTCCCGCTGAAGTACACAAAGTTACTTACCCTATGTGGGTGGGGGGGGATATGGATGGATACTTTTTTTCTACATTTTTACAGACGATTTATTGGAATGAATCACAAAAGAGAAGTCACTAACGAAAACATCAAGGGCAAGCGAGGGTTATGGATAAAACAGTTGCCAACAAACAGAAAAAATCATGTATCTTCAAGGTGTGAAGGAAGGGGCAAGTGCTCGCTCACGTCGTGAGTATAGTAATGATAATGGTACTTAATTGTGACAGATAATGAGGTAAGGCAAAGTGCAGTCATACGCTAGTTGACAACAGGGTTAGGGAAAATAATAAGTTTCAAAGATGACAGAAAAGATTAAGTGTAACACTAACGTGGAATTGCTAAAATAGAACTTGAAATTTGAATGATTGATTCATGGGTCGGTCAGTGCTACTACAGTGGCGTTTTACAGTTGTTCCAACACGGAAAGATGGCAAGTGAAGACAGTGGCAAACGGCATTATATGCGATATATATATATATATATATATATATATATATATATATATATATATATATATATATATATATATATATGACACAGCGCTGGTGGCTGATTCATGTGATAAAGTGCAGAAGCTGGAGACTGAGTTTGGTAAAGTGTGTGAAAGAAGAAAGTTAAGAGTAAATGTGAATAAGAGGAAGGTTATTAGGTACAGTAGGGTTGAGGGTCAAGTCAGTTGGGAGGTAAGTTTGAATGGAGAAAAACTGGAGGAAGTGAAGTGTTTTAGATATCTGGGAGTGGATCTGGCAGCGGATGGAACCATGGAAGCGGAAGTGAATCATAGGGTGGGGGAGGGGGCGAAAATCCTGGGAGCCTTGAAGAATATGTGGAAGTCGAGAACATTATCTCGGAAAGCAAAAATGGGTATGTTTGAAGGAATAGTGGTTCCAACAATGTTGTATGGTTGCGAGGCGTGGGCTATGGATAGAGTTGTGCGCAGGAGTATGGATGTGCTGGAAATGAGATGTTTGAGGACTATGTATGGTGTGAGGTGGTTTGATCGAGTAAGTAACGTAAGGGTAAGAGAGATGTGTGGAAATAAAAAGAGCGTGGTTGAGAGAGCAGAAGAGGGTGTTTTGAAATGGTTTGGGCACATGGAGAGAATGAGTGAGGAAATATTGACCAAGAGGATATATGTGTCGGAGGTGGAGGGAACGAGGAGAAGAGGGAGACCAAATTGGAGGTGGAAAGATGGAGTGAAAAAGATTTTGTGTGATCGGGGCCTGAACATGCAGGAGGGTGAAAGGAGGGCAAGGAATAGAGTGAATTGGAGCGATGTGGTATACCGAGGTTGACGTGCTGTCAGTGGATTGAATCAAGGCATGTGAAGCGTCTGGGGTAAACCATGGAAAGCTGTGTAGGTATGTATATTTGCGTGTGTGGACGTATGTATATACATGTGTATGGGGGGGGGGGGGGTTGGGCCATTTCTTTCGTCTGTTTCCTTGCGCTACCTCGCAAACGCGGGAGACAGCGACAAAGTATAAAAAAAAAAAAAAAAAATATATATATACATATTCCTATTCCACGGGGAAAATGAAACACGATAAGTTTCCGTGGACTCATAGGAATATACTTGATCATAGGCAAAATTGATCCTTTTCAATATATATATATATATATATATATATATATATATATATATATATATATATATATATATATATATATATATGTGTGTGTGTGTGTGGATCAGGTGTTTGCTTTGAAGAATGTATGTGAGAAATACTTAGAAAAGCAAATGGATTTGTATGTAGCATTTATGGATCTGGAGAAGGCATATGATAGAGTTGATAGAGATGCTCTGTGGAAGGTATTAAGAATATATGGTGTGGAAGGCAAGTTGTTAGAAGCAGTGAAAAGTTTTTATCGAGGATGTAAGGCATGTGTACGTGTAGGAAGAGAGGAAAGTGATTGGTTCTCAGTGATATATATATATATATATATATATATATATATATATATATATATATATATATATATATATATATATATATATATATATATATATATAATAAGTAAAACTGAATACTGCTGTGATTTACGATATACCCAGGTAATCAGGCTAAGACCAGTAATATGTGGACGATACAGAATCATTCATGTTAATTCATTCGGGGCAACAGATAGGAAGTTATTGGAGATAACTTTCTTGGATTAAAAGCATCACAGATTGGAGGAAAGGCAAGTTAATTAATCCTGCGAGGATTCGGTGGAATACGTCAAGTTCTGGGGAAGGTGAAGGTATTAGAGAGGCATTAGATGAAGATATTCAGCAAGAGGTCTAGAGGGACTTCCTCGGTGCCCGGGATTCGAAGTGTGCGAGGAGCGAGTGATGAGGCCAGTAACATAAGAAGACTGGAGATGTGGATCTTAAACCGTTCCGGATGAACCCAGGACAGACAACTGCGCAATGCATGTGCCTGCAGAAAATGACTGTGTTATGAATAGAAGCAAGACACACGGTGAGCGCTACGGGCAAAATCTCCTCGTAGGTACATAACGGTAGGTGATTCCCCCCCTCTCTCTCCTCTCTCTCTCTCTCTCTCTCTCTCTCTCTCTCTCTCTCTCTCTCTCTCTCTCTCTCTCTCTCTCTTCCACTGACCATTAATATCCGTCCCCGGCCGGGCGTCTCAACATCAAGTGGGTCACCATGGCGACGCGGCTCCTTATCTCATCAGGTTTTGCATCTTAAGTGTGGGTGGGAGGTGATCGATAGGTAGGTGGGTCATCCGCAGGTTGAGGCGCGCCCTGTGGTCACACCCGCCCACCTCCAGCCACGCCACGCAACCACCCGCCCGCTCCACCACCACCACCATCATCATCTACCCTGAATACCTCTCTCTCTCTCTCTCTCTCTCTCTCTCTCTCTCTCTCTCTCTCTCTCTCTCTCTCGTTCTAGGTCGGCACTGCCTCTCTCCTTTGGACCCACCCTCCTCCTCAGACCTCCCGAAGAAAACCTTCACCTCGCCTCCTACATGCGGACTTCTGTAGGCCTACTACGTATCGTACGGAGGACCCTCGCAACGCCTTCCCCAGGATCCATCTATCTTGGCCTTTTCACGGGATTTGTTTACGTCTCTGAACAAGTTAGGTCTTTTGCAGGAACTTCTGAGGGCCCGATTCACCCGGAGGAATTGAGTTCCTCAACAGGCCCTCTCCTCCTTTTTTAGGACCTTCTACGACCGTCTCTTATGCCCCCTCCCCCCTCCTCCCTCCCTCCCTCACGGACCATGGTCGTCCTTGACCAAGACCTGGGCAGTGAACGTTCTCGGACCACGGACACGGCATCTTCAGAGCAAAATAATGCCGGACGCTTATTAAGGTTTATTACAAAACATTTTCCCAGAGAAAAGGAGAGAACTCAAAATAATGGGTAATCTTTCCCGTGAAATTGATCATTAGGCTTCCCATATTGCAAACTCCTTCCTTGGGTCCGGTCTGGGTTTGATTTTCCCTGGCTCATGATGATGATAGGAACTATAACAATAAATGTAATGATAAGTATGAATAATGAGGTCTTTCATGATAATGGTGATGATAATGATGAATTAGATGCAGTCATAATCCTGATTGTAATGATAACATTACAGATTATTTTTGTAGTGATCACATTAGTAATACGAGTTATTAATATCAGTACTATTGGTAGTCTAATCTTCATCATCGGCTTCTTATGGCTAGTCCACGATAGGAAAAATCATGATCCGCTTCACCTGCCATTACTGGTGCATCCAGTACGACAGTACAATAGTTAACCATAAGTGTTATGACAAATAGCCGTTGTTAATCATGTGTTATGATAAAGAACAATTGTTAACCGTGAGTGTTATTATGAAGAGCAGTTGTTGATCATGTGTTATGACAAAGAACAATTGTTAACCGTGAGTGTTATTATGAAGAGCAGTTGTTAATCATGTGTTATGACAAAGAACAATTGTTAACCAAAAGTGTTATGACAAATAGCAGTTGTTGATCATGTGTTATGGCAAAGAACAATTGTTAACCATAAGTGTTATGACAAATAGCAGTTGTTGATCATGTGTTATGGCAAAGAACAATTGTTAACCATAAGTGTTATGACAAATAGCAGTTGTTGATCATGTGTTATGGCAAAGAACAATTGTTAACCATAAGTGTTATGACAAATAGCAGTTGTTGATCATGTGTTATGGCAAAGAACAATTGTTAACCATAAGTGTTATGACAAATAGCAGTTGTTGATCATGTGTTATGGCAAAGAACAATTGTTAACCATAAGTGTTATGACAAATAGCAGTTGTTGATCATGTGTTATGGCAAAGAACAATTGTTAACCATGAGTGTTATGACAAATAGCAGTTGTTGATCATGTGTTATGGCAAAGAACAATTGTTAACCATAAGTGTTATGACAAATAGCAGTTGTTGATCATGTGTTATGGCAAAGAACAATTGTTAACCATGAGTGTTATGATAAAGAGCAGTTTTTATTCATGTCTTATGACAAAAAACAATTGTTAACCATAAGTGTTACGACGAAGAGCAGTTGTTAATCATGTGTTGTGACAAAGAACGATTGTTAACCATAAATGTTATGACAAAGAATAGTTGTTAACCATAAGTGTTAGGACAAAGAATAGTTGTTAACCATAAGTGTTAGGACAAAGAATAGTTGTTAACCATAAGTGTTAGGACAAAGAATAGTTGTTAACCATAAGTGTTAGGACAAAGAATAATTCAGGTTGTGTCGTGTCATCATCCGAAACTTAAGGTCAGTGGCGGTGTTTCAAGTTGCTTTCATGAAGGAAGGATTTTTATCAACTGGGCGACAGACGCACAGCACTAATTGAGCTGACGATAACCTTGGGCGTCTGCAGTGGCTCGTAGTATGCCCCTGATGTATCCCAACATGAAAACTGTTATTAGAAGTCCGTAAGAAGTTTGAGAGTTACTCCTTCAAGCGTGACGTTAGCAAAAACAAAAAAGTATTTCGTGACGACTTATAGAATTGCTAGATTCACAGACCGATAAAGAAAGTTATCATTGAGAAGCAATGTGGAAGCTAACGTATAAACACAAGGGGGAGAGTAGCGTCACCAGCGGGTCAGGAAGTTACCGTGAGTGAGAAAGCTGTAGCTTCCCTAAAGCTGACTACACACTGGTAACACATGTTGTCACAGAGCGGCGGGAATCATCAAGAGGTCAGTACTCACCACCGCTCCTGCAGTCGACACTACACGCCAGCATGCATAAGTGGGTGTTATCACCAACTCAGGAGATGGATGTTAGTACGGAGCGAAACGCACCAGTGGGGGAAGCTTTTGCGCTAACGACTCTCCTGCTCTCCACAAGTAGTCTCATGGTAATATCCCCGTCATGTCCATTTCATAGTCAGAGAACTTAACGCTGGCGCCCGTGGACTGTGGTGGACCTGGATGCTTGCACTCCGGCCCGACGTGCCAGGCGAGCACAAGTGCAGACTCTTGGAGAATTAGTCTTTTCACATCGGCCCGACGTGTGCGACGAAATTAGACTCGAAATATGAAGCGTGAGTCATATACGACCTACCAACAAGGATGTGAACGGACTGCGAACAGCGGCAGAGATCTGTCCCCCCGCGCACGGAATGGTGATTCTGTGCATCAGTTTCTGAACAGGGTGGTGGAGCATAGTCGGCGTGGAACATCACTTAGCATTTGAGTTGATGTTTACTGGTTTTGCTGATGGTATAATGCGTTTAGAGAATTGAACATCGCTTAGCATTTGAGTTGATGTTTACTGGTTTTGCTAATAGTATAATGCGTTTAGAGAATTGAACATCACTTAGCATTTGAGTTGATGTTTACTGGTTTTGCTAACAGTATAATGCGTTTAGAGAATTGAACATCACTTAGCATTTGAGTTGATGTTTACTGGTTTTGCTAATAGTATAATGAGTTTAGAGAATTGAACATCACTTAGCATTTGAGTTGATGTTTACTGGTTTTGCTAATAGTATAATGCGTTTAGAGAATTGAACATCACTTAGCATTTGAGTTGATGTTTACTGGTTTTGCTGATGGTATAATGCGTTTAGAGAATTGAACATCACTTAGCATTTGAGTTGATGTTTACTGGTTTTGCTAATAGTATAATGCGCTTAGAGAATTGAGCATCACTTAGCATTTGAGTTGATGTTTGCTGGTTTTGCTGATGGTATAATGCGTTTAGAGAATTCAGTGGAGATATCGGCGTTTGCTCTTGATATCGTGAGTTAAAGGTATCTGGTAGTGAGACTGAAGGGAAAGGGACTGAAGTGTTCTATGCTGCTACCCAGCCTTCACCACTTATCTGGTGAGGACATTGGAGTCATGTAGTGAGTCAGGCGCCGGGACACAGCCGAAGAATTTTACTGTGGTAGTGATCATGTATGTGGACGACATGTGGTGTACCTTCTCATGATGGTGGGCCTCACTTACCCTAAGGGTCTGAGTAGAGTCTGGTGCGGTCATTGAGTGTGAATCGTCTACGGCGAAGATCACTAGAGCTGACTATGCCAGACCGTATTTTTGCTCAGTATAACGGACGTGATGCTTGATCCGGGGCTCCATCTGCCTCGAACACACACACACACACACACACACACACACACACACACACTGACATCCAAGTTATGACAGAGGAGGGCTACACAAATGGACTGACAGCAATCTAAGTGGTTGAGAACAGAGGACACCTGTCAGAGAAGCCTCCATAAGTTGGGTGAGGGTGACAAGTGGGGTCCCTTAGTGGTCAGTGCTGGGGCACCTCCTATTGTTGCTCTATGTAAATAACTTGTTAAACGAGGCAGAATCATACCTGAAAATGTCCGCCGATGATGCCGAAGTTATGAAATAGTTGCGACGTAAAACTGGGTCTGTGAAGTATTGCAGGCAAACGTGGACAAAATTCAGCAATGGACAGCTAGAATTAGCCAACGATATTCAGGCTTGGAAAAGATAAAGTCATGAATTTGGAAAGGACGGTAAACGGGGCAGATGGTGAGCACTGCATTAGGGGACACATACTAAAAAAATCGCGCTGTGAAAGCGACCTGGGAATTGACGTAATGTCAAACGTGTCAGCTGCGTGTTAAGTGAGGAGGATTGTGTGGGAGGCATACCATAGTGTCCTCAACGCCACAGTTGCCCTCACGTTCACGGACGGTCAGATTTCTTGGGAGCTAAAAACGACTTACATTCGACCTAAGCTGGAATTTACCGCAACACTCTGGTCTCCTCACCTGATGAGCCACGTAGAAAAGCTGGAGAGGGTCTACAGGATCACAGGGTGAGTGGTACAAGTACGGGTATTGTGTGGAATGAGTTACGGAGGGAGGAAGGAAGCCCTCGACGCAGACCAGATTTTAAAAGTCCGATGAGAATCCAGAACAAGGGAGCGTAATTGGAATTAGGGAAGAAAAACTGTGTCGAGGGACGTGAGGAAGCATTTGTTCTGTAAGAGGAGATGCTAACTGAAGAGGAACAAAATACGAGCGGCACTTAGACGTTCAAAAACTTATAAAGCTGCAAGGGCTGTACGAGTGTACATCTCTCCCTTGTGTACACAGAAGGTAGATGATACATGGATGATAGATGGTAAGACAAACTCATGTATACAAAAGACAGATAGTGACACACACACACACACATGACATGAGACCCTGCATGAGTTACCAAGGACAGTGCTTGACCCAGCCGGTGGAGATACCTCCCGTGGCCGCTCCATATCTTACCCCCTCGGGTCACCCTTCCATTAACCCTGGGAGCCGGCCCAACTCCCAGCTATTGTGGCCTGCTGGGAAGGTTGGGTAGGACTACACAAACATAGGTAGGTAGGCCGGCCCGCG
Organism: Panulirus ornatus; assembly: GCF_036320965.1. Lineage (NCBI taxonomy): Eukaryota > Metazoa > Arthropoda > Malacostraca > Decapoda > Palinuridae > Panulirus > Panulirus ornatus. The sequence goes on along the minus strand of NC_092234.1, from coordinate 33,662,842 downwards.
CCCCCCCCGTTAGCGTTGCCACCTCTCACACCTGCGCCACACTCTACTCTCTCGCCGCATGCCCTGCTCTGGACTCTAGGCTTTGATATGTAGGTAGAAACGACTCTATGTATTTTTAAACCCAAGTTTTAGTTATAGTCGCACGAAGGGGTTTAACGCGACGGGACGGGGATAGCGTAAAACACAATAAACACGGTGGGCCGGTTGTCTGTTTACCTGTTGGTGTGGGTCATTACCTGCAGCCGTGGGCAGATCCCCCCGCTGCCAACTAGCCGCGAGTTCAAGCCTGGGAAAAAGCCAGTTAAACCCCTGAGAAAAACCCACTCATGTGGAATGGTGTGGGGAGGGGCGGCCTACCTGTGTTGACCATTATCTGTGTGTGCCCGGCTCTCCTAGTTATAGGCCACTTTGCCAGTCTATATATGACAAATGGAAAATCCCTGGAAGCTAAATACGGGAAATCCAGTATTTTTCCCCAGGCTTCATGCCGCTCGAGTCACGAAGAATGATGCTCCTGTGTGGTATAGAGCTTGTTGAAGAAGTTGAAAACAGACATATTCATAGGTAGCAGATAACACGTGAATACTCTGTACAAAATATTCCTGGTAATTTTTCTTCCATGACAGGAAGCAAAAAGTACATGATTTAAAGACTTAGAGGTATATCCATGAATAGAAACACTGGCATACCCTGTAAAAAGAAAAAATGTCCCATTATGTCCGTCCAACATAAGGGATGAGCCAAATCCACAGCAGTTGGATTCCATCTTTCAGGAAAATATGCATCGACGAACAAAGAGATCCTCCACATTAAGGAGAGAACCCTCCTGTGTTTGGTGGGTCACAATAGCGTGAGAACCACGGCTTGATTGCTATTGTCGGGCGAGGCACTGATAATAATGTGTCAACAGGCAACTGTGATAGATCTGAGAGGCTACTCACCCTGTTATGGAGATTAGCCAGAGAGGCTTTATGACGCACCCAGTTAGTTATGTGTTATCGGGGCAGATCTGTGCTGTCCTCAGTTGTCGGCCATGATCATTTTTATCCACAGCTTGGACAGTGTCTCTCTCTCTCTCTTGATTTGATGTATTTTCGCAAAGGTTGGAATATGGAGTCACTGCCTGTACAAGATATGTGAAGATCCCTAAAATTTACCAAAGAAACGAATCTAATGAGTACGTTGTATATTTTGTTTAACAATCAAACTGTTTTATTTTTATAATTGTATCGTAATTTCTGCAATAGATATGTATGTATATGTAAATACATGGAAAGTCACAAGTGAAAGATTTGTAATATCAAGTGGGAAGTATATAGAAATATAAGTATGTAGTATACTTTTTATAGATATAGAATGTTTTTTCAAGAACAATGTACAATATTCAGAGTTGAATCTGGAATACTTGTAAAGACAGTAGTCGATTGTCTGTAGAATATTTCTGATGACATGTGGCACCTGTTACCAGCTACCTTCCCACACTTGCTGTTGTCTGCTGTACCTCACCTACTGGCATCTACCTGCCTTCATCTACTGGTTTCTGCGTTCCCCGGGGACTGGTATCTGTCTTCCCTCACCTTCTGGCATCTACTTTCCCCCAGTACTAGCATCTGCCTTTCCTCGGTATTGGCACCTACCTTACCTACTTAACCTCACCTACTGGCATTTGCTTTCCCTCAGTAATGGCACCTGCTGTCGCCTTCCCTCGATTCATGCGCCTGCTTTGCCTCATCTGCTGGCATCTGCCTTCCTTCACATACTAGTGCCTGCCTCCCTCTGTATTGGTTCCTTCCTTCCCTTAGCTATGACACCTACCTTCTCTCACGTACAATGCCCTGACTGTATGTATTCAAACAGTGTTAAGTTTATGGCTCACTATAAGACTAAAAAACACAATACTTACTCTTTCCAAAGCCCTGGTCAGATATCGTGTAAAATACCTGCTAAGGGCTGGTCACCAAACATCATCAAAATCGAATTAAGACTAGAACAAATACAAAGAAGAGGAACACAATTGATTCTTCTGCTCAGGTATATTACTTACGAACAAAGACTCGAGAGTTTAAAACTTTCCTCTGAAAACTGTGCAGATTGTGAAAACCTTTTTGATAAGTCTTTATGATACTAAACGATATTGAATGAAAAACTCACGACAATTTTTACATACTATAAAATACAATAACCAGAAACAACGGTATGAAGTTTTAGAGGGAAGGAGATGTAATACAAACATGGACAGATTCTTTTCTCAGCAGTAGAGGAATAGAACACGAGAACAAATTTGACCCAGATGTTGTCAAGGTGAAGAGTATGAGTACATTACAGTCACGGCGAGACGGATACTTTAATATTACATGTCGGTGGCTACGTACGACTGTTGGAGAAGGACGGCACAGTATGCCGGTATTTCTTTCTTCCTCTTCAGACGTGAGCCAGTAATACATACGCACCAGAGTATCCCGCGGCTGAAATAACATCGGAACGTGTTTTCTATCCACACTTTCATGTAAGATCCATGTCAGTGTCGTCTCTCCATGCGACTTGACTGGTTGAAAAGCGATACATTAGACACATATAAGAATAGACTTTATAACTGTTTTGCTTCAAGTCCACGATTCACATGGCTTGTGCATCTTAGTCAAACAAACAGTGTGCAGGTTTTGTTCATAGATGCACCAGTATGCCTTTTTGCTCTCACCACACCAGTGTGTGCGTTTCTGACATCTGCCACCATCACAAAAAGCCTCGAGCGGACCGAATGGTCTGTCTGAATTTTTTTTTTATTCCAGTATTCCTCATTGCCAGTTTACCTGTTGGAGATGGGTGATAGGTGGGGAGGGGCCATATGCTTTTGCTAGCCTGTCTGCATCTTTATATATGGTGTCCTGTCTCCATCTATATACATTAAGTATTTAGGGTATTTCTACCATCCTCCGGTATATACTTCTTCATAGACCAACATGTCTTTGAACTGGCCTTACCATGTGCTCACTACCTCCTAACTTTCCCCTCCCTCACCTGCCTGTTTCTGCCTTTCCACACCTGCTGGCACCTACCTTTCCTCATCTTGTTGCACCTTTCTCGCCAACATGACGTGGCAGATGTCGTATATCTGAAGTGTTCACGAAGCTGCCATGGAAATTCTCCCCACTTGCAGCCGTCTTCGTTAAGGGGACTGTGTACCTCTCGCTTGTGAATCTCTCTTTCTCCCCTCCAACTCTGTATATCACCCACCCGTCCACTACTCTTCTTCTTCTTGTTCTTGTTCTTCTTATTCTTCTTATTCTTCTTCTAATCATTATTATTATTATTATCATTATTATTATTACTATTATTATTATTATTATTATTATCATTATTATTATCATTATTATTATTATTATTATTATTATCATTATTATTATTATTATTATTATTATTATTATTATTATTATTATTATTATTAATGATAAGGATATTATAATATTATTATTATTATTATTATTATCATCAATGATAAGGATATTTATAATGATAATTATTATTATTATTAGTAGTAGTATTGTTATTATTATTATTATTATTATTATCATCATCATCTTGCATTTTCATTTTCGTATTTCCCTATATTTCCCTCATTTACCTCTTCATTACCTTTTGCTCTGGAATAAGTATGATTTATCTTTAATTATTCAGTGACTCGTCCTCCTCTTCCTCTTCGTAATCACACATCCTCGTCCATTGCCTTAATGACCCCTCATTAAGGAAGAAAGATGTTCTAAATCAAGATCAGAGTCTATTCACCGGGAGAGATGAACTGAAACTTCAGGCATAAGTTCGTTAATCAGGAACTACAGACATGATAAGTTCGTTAATCAGGAGCTGCAGACATAAGTTCGTTAATCAGGAGCTGCAGATATGATAAGTTCCTTAAGCAGAAACTGCAGGGATGATAAGTTGGTTACTGAAAAAGCTACAAACATGTAGACTCCTTAATGGGGAACAGTTGACGTACATAATCATTCTACTATCGATCGCAAACCACAGAAAACGGAATCCGATTATATATTTCGAGATATTACGGGAAAAAATGGGGAGAAAAAAAGACAAAAAAGAAAATCAGTTGTAAGGGGGGGACGACCAGGAGTCGCGTCAACATTACGTGTTCCGATGACGCTAGTTTCCGCAAACCTGGAGTTTTTCTCACGCCTTTGTTACAGAGGGATAAAAAGAGGGGGAGAGTGAGTGGTGGTAGGAGAGTGTAAGAGAGAGCGAGAGAAGTGGGGGGGGGATAAAGTGGGTGGAGGGGGGTGATGGTAGAGGACCCTTGGTACATGATTAGATACTGACGCCACCCTATTATATGTACGAGGAGGGCGACTGGTACGTAGGATGTGAGGCGAGTGTAGGGAAGGTACTGGAGGGATTGGAGAGGGTAGGGATTGGAGGGAGCAGAGAGTGAAGGGAAGGTATTGGAGGGAGCAGTGAGTGAAGGAAAGGTATTGGAGGGAGCAGTGAGTGAAGGAAAGGTATTGGAGGGAGTGGTGAGTGAAGGGAAAATATTGGAGGGAGCTGAGAAGGTAAGGAAGATATTGGAGGGAGTAGTTAGGGTAGGGAAGATATTAGAGGGAATGCAGAGTGAAGGGAAGGGATTGGAGGGAGAAGTTAGGGTAGGGAAGGTATTGGAGGAAATGGAGTAGATAGGGAAAGTATTGAAGGGAGTGGAGAGTGAAGGGAAGGTATTGAAGGGAGTAGTTAGGGTAGGGAAGGTATTGGAGGTAGTGGAAAGGGTAGCGAAGGTATTGGAGGGAGTGGAGAGTGAAGGGAAGGTATTGGAAGGAGTGGAGAGGGTAGGGAAGGTATTTGGAGGGAGTGGAGAGGGTAAGGAAAGGTAACTGGAGGGGTTGGAGACATTAAGGAAGGCATTGGAAGGAGTCGGAGTGGAGAGTAAAGAGATGGTATTGGAGGGAGTGGAGCAACTAAGGAAGGTATTGGAGGAAGTGGAGAGTGTCGGGAAGGTATTGGAGGGAGAGGAAAAAAATATATACGGAGCGAGAGGAGAAACACAACGAACAAGTACTTGGAAGAGAAACAGACCAGTGTGTTGATGAATTAAGAGCGAAAGGAAATGATGATAACAGCACGATCAGATATTGTGTGACACGGATAAAACAGAACAGAAAATGTGAATAGGAAAATGTCGCATCTATAAGAAAAGATATATCCCTTCCAGTGAAGAAAGAAAAAAAAAAGGAATGAAACTATCGATCACAAGAGAAAGATAGAATTAGCTCTAAAGAAAATGAACGACTTGAGTAAAGTGATGAAGATGGAAGGAAAAGAGGAACACGTAATATAGTTAGGGTGTGGCCGAGGCGGAGGGGGAAGAGCCTAGTAATGAAGGAGTACTGTGGTGTGTGTGTGTGTGTGTGTGTGTGTGTGAAGTTATTTGTTTTTTTATGTAAAGATACATGAGTGAAAACTGGAATGATATGAGAGCGAAAATGTGATAGAAAAATGAGAAGAGAAAAAGATGTTTATTTTTGGAACAGACAAGCTACACGAGAGTCGCGCTAAGATGATGAACAACATCGTGTCATGCGCATGTAAGTCAGACATTTAAAGAAATAGTTTTGATTGTAACCGATATATTGATTCCGATATATGTCTCACTAAGGTATTGGGAAACTTTCCTTAAATCTCAAGACAAGTAAAAAAAAAAAAAAAAAAGAGAACTCGAGAGGTTTCTTCAGTATAGAGAAATATGGTGAGGATGAAGTCAGTATTGAAACATATTGATTCCCCTTCCTTTTCCTATGTAAATCTTTCACAATAAGGGACTCGGGTATATATATATATATATATATATATATATATATATATATATATATATATATATATATATATATATATATATATATATATATAATGATCACACTACTACACTGGGCTATGGGGAATAGGTAACCTGTTAACAGCAGGTCTGCCCTTATCCGATTACATTTTTCAGATGCTCTAACTAATGGTCAATCAAATGACGTCGTGTCCAGACCGTATCTTGTTAAAATTTCCACTCCGAAATCCTATTTGAATTTGCGACCGATCTCATTTGGCTGCTAATGGCTTTCAGGGCCAGCATTTTCCGTGCGCGTATTTTTCCATTCTACTCTATTGGAAACACAGAAAATGCCTCGGTTCAGTACCGCTGCTTGCCCGAAATTCTATGACATTTTTTCCAAATTGCAATGCCTTTTATTATGCTCAGGACGTGGTTGTATGGTCTGTATCGAAAATAAATATATATATTTGCAGTTGGTCGAGAAAAATGAAAAGAGAAAACCACAGGTTGGCAACCAGCGTCCACTCCGCCGTGGACGGACAGTCGGGTACCAATTTGTAAATTATGGAACGAATATTCAAATGAACTTTTTTTTCCTCTCTCTTTTCTTCGCCATGAAGGATGATTGGAAAAAAAATCTTCCTATTTTACGCTCACTGGATATTTTGGTTGTTATATATTCAAAGAAGTGTAAATACTTGAACAGTCTTGTGTTTTCTATTTTAATCAGTAGATGCCAGTTAACTTGCAATACAGGCTTTATGAACAAGATTTCGACGTAGAATGATTATAATTATTCAAGTGTATGTGACGTATTACTGTGAATGTATATAATGTAATGATATCTTGTGGGGGATTGGCGAACCTGACCCAAAATGTCCACCAACTCTTAAGCAGGAGGGAGGGAGTGAGGGAGGGTGGTATGGAGTGAGGGAGGCGGCAGGGTGCGTGGAACGGTGTTGCCATCTAGCCTGTAGTAAGGACTAGGTTGCCCCCTAATACGGCACGCTAAAGTAATGCTTCCTAACAAAGAACTTAGTAAGGTTTTAAAATGTTCAATAAACCACTAATAGTGTCTACAATAGAAGACCATCGGGCGAGGGTTTACACGTAATGAAGGTGGGAGATTGGTTGAGGGGAGAGAGGGCGAGGGCGGGGGACGATGAGGAGGCAGGGTGAGGGGAAGGAGTGCAGGAGAGGGAGGGAGGGAGGGGTAGAGGGTAGAGGGAAGGACACATGGAAGGGAAGGAGAAGTAGAGATGGAGGAGGAAAGAAGAAAGAGGGGAAGTGAGAAGGAGACACCGTAAAGGGGCGGAGGAGTGAGAGAAATGTGGAGCAGTGATGATTGCTTGTCGTTCCATCGTCATCTTACCACTAGTATATCAGCCCGTCCTTCTTTCCCAGGTACCACTGCCAGGGTATTGGGAGGGTTAATGACGGCGACGCGGTCAGCATTGCAGTGGCTGTCAAGTCCTACTCCTTGCTCCAGGATCCGTTACTTTTTGTCCCCTTCACATACACACACATTCTCAAACACTCTTTCCGTCTCATATATGGCACTCGACAACATGCTCTCACAAAACTCGTTATTCTTCACTAAATTTTCCTGCGATATTCCTGCATGAATGACATTTCGTCATAGTAGTGTGGTACTCACTGTTTGCGGATTTCAATGTGTTCTACATCCTTCGGCCCATCCTTCTCTATCTCACATTCTAAGAATGTTGCGGCGTTTTATCCTTCACTTCATCCACCACTCTCGCATTCTTGGAATGTAAATGTTTTCTAACCATAAACCTATCCTTGTTTCCTGACCTTAAGCCTATTCTGTTTTCTATACTTCAACCCATTCTTGTATTTCTATCCTTCAGTCTATCCTTCACTCGCATTTCAAGCATATTGATGTTCTTATTTGTTTCATGTTTAAGAAAATTTTTTCTCGCCACATCAGTTTCCTACGTAGGTTCTCTTCGTGGTCGCTTGCTTCCGTATTTACGTGTGAGTGTACGTACATGTTATGTACCGTGTAGACATAGGAGTGTTGGCTGGAACCATCTCCCACCTTCTGTGTCAAGATCGTTGGCCTTGCTATTTCATTAAAAATTCCTTCTTATTTTACTTCTTGTATTTCACCTTAATTCGTAACCGAACTTTTTTGATTTTTTTTCTCTTTATTTTGCCTTCCTTTCAGTTCACGGCCTGACAGCGGCTGGGACTTCTGTCCGTGACTGGAGCCTGCATTATATTGTGTAACCCTCTGACCCCTTGCACAAGTCTCCCTCAGCTGCAAGGCTGTCTTACTGGGGAAGGATGGACTCCCACGGAGTGGGACCGTCCTTGACGAGATCATACTTAGTTTGGTTCATTGATGATGACACAACGTCGCCGAAGGTGACTTTCCACTCACAGTGAAGCCTTGTGCAAGCAGAGTCCGGTAGTCTAACATATGTCAATTTATTTCCCAATTTTAGTCCCTCGTTTCTCGCGGTAGCGAGGTAGCGGCAGGAACAAACGAAGAACGGCGGCGTTCGCTCACATTCATTCTCTAGCAGTACGTATCATAATGCACCGAAACTACCGCCTCCTAAGTAAAAACAGCCTCCACGGAGCTTTCCATGGTTTTCCCCGGCCGCTTTCCATGCACTGGTTCAGTCCACTGGCAGCAGCTTGCGCTCTGTATTCCACATCGTTTCAGTTTACTCAGTCTCGTGCATGCCTTTCACCCTCCTGCATGCGCGGGCCTCAGTCTCTCAAAACGTTTTTCACTCTATCTTTCCATGTCCAGTTTTGCCTCCCAATTTTACTTTTCCCTCCACTTCTGACTCTTATATACCCTTTTACAACCTCTTTTCACTCATGGTTTCCATATGTCCAAACCATTTCAGCTCACCTTCTTCAGCTCTCTCAACCATACTGTTCTTATTACCATACCTCTCCAGCGTTTTATTACTCACTCGATCAAACCACATCACACCACATATTGTCCTCAAACATTTCATTTCTGAAACTTCCACCCTTCTCCGCACAACCTCATCTATAGCTAATGCCCTGCAGCCATACATTATCGCTGAGATTATCATACATTCTTACATAACCATTTTTCGATCCAGGGAATGACCACTCTTTCCACACATTCCTCAGTGCTTCAAGAACCTTTTCCCCCTCACCTACTCTATGACTCGCTTCTGCCTCCATGGTTCCATTTGCTGCAGTTTCCGACTTTAGGTATCTAAATCACTTCACTTCCGAACGTTCTCTTCTCAGACCCACACTCCAACTAAACTGTGTTTTTGTCCTGCTAAACCTATTAACCTTTCTCTTATTTTCATTTACTCTCTATATCCCCCTTTCACACACTCTTCCAAACTCAGTCACCAACTTGTACAGTTTCTCGCTCGATTCTGCCACCAGTGCTGTTTCATCAAAAAAGAACAACTTAATAACTTACTAGGCTCCCTCATCCCCTACAGACGGGAAGCTCGCCCCTCTCTTCAAGACTCTCGCATTTACCCCCCTCACCATCCATTCACAAACAAATTAAACAGCCATGGTGACATAACACACCCCTGCTGCAGGCGAACCTTCGCCTAGAACCACTCATTTTCCTCTCTTCCAACTTGTACTCATGCCTTACTCTCTCTTGATAAAATTTTTTCGCTGCGTCTAGTAGCTATCATCCCACACCATATATCCTTAAGACCTTCCACAGGGTATCTCTATCAACTCTACCATATGCTGTCTCCGGATCCAGAAATACCACATACAGATCCTTCTGTTTCCCTCAGCATTTCTCACACATTCTTTAAAGCAAAAACCTCACACACACACACACACACACATAGTATACATGGACTCCCGTGGTGTAACGGTTAGCGTTCCTGAAAGTGACGCATTCACGGGCTACCTAGGGTCGAGCGCATAAGGTCGAATCGTGGTTGCGGCAGTCGGTTCACAGTCAACGCAGCTGTCCGTCCACCCCTAGGAGTTGGTCGATGTAAAGGGTGCCTGGCTCAGGTTAGGATATATATATATATATATATATATATATATATATATATATATATATATATATATATATATATATTTTTTTTTTTATACTATTTGCCATTTCCCGCGTTAGCGAGGTAGCGTTAAGAACAGAGAACTGGGCCTTAGAGGGAATATCCTCACCTGACCCCCTTCTCTATTCCTTCTTTTGGAAAATTAAAAAAAAAGTAAGAGAGGGGAGGATTTCCAGCCACCCGCTCCCTCCCCTTTTAGTCGCCTTCTACGACACGCATTGAATACGTGGGAAGTATTCTTTCTCCCCTATCCCCAGGGATATATATATATATATATATATATATATATATATATATATATATATATATATATATATATATATATAATTTTTTTTTTTTTTTTTTTTTTTTTTTTTTTTATTATACTTTGTCGCTGTCTCCCGCGTTTGCGAGGTAGCGCAAGGAAACAGACGAAAGAAATGGCCCCCCCCCCATACACATGTATATACATACATCCACACACGCAAATATACATACCTACACAGCTTTCCATGGTTTACCCCAGACGCTTCACATGCCTTGATTCAATCCACTGACAGCACGTCAACCCCGGTATACCACATCGCTCCAATTCACTCTATTCCTTGCCCTCCTTTCACCCTCCTGCATATTCAGGCCCCGATCACACAAAATCTTTTTCACTCCATCTTTCCACCTCCAGTTTGGTCTCCCTCTTCTCCTCGTTCCCTCCACCTCCGACACATATATCCTCTTGGTCAATCTTTCCTCACTCATTCTCTCCATGTGCCCAAACCACTTCAAAACACCCTCTTCTGCTCTCTCAACCACGCTCTTTTTATTTCCACACATCTCTCTTACCCTTACGTTACTCACTCGATCAAACCACCTCACACCACACATTGTCCTCAAACATCTCATTTCCAGCACATCCATCCTCCTGCGCACAACTCTATCCATAGCCCACGCCTCGCAACCATACAACATTGTTGGAACCACTATTCCTTCAAACATACCCATTTTTGCTTTCCGAGATAATGTTCTCGACTTCCACACATTCTTCAAGGCCCCCAGAATTTTCGCCCCCTCCCCCACCCTATGATCCACTTCCGCTTCCATGGTTCCATCCGCTGCCAGATCCACTCCCAGATATCTAAAACACTTCACTTCCTCCAGTTTTTCTCCATTCAAACTCACCTCCCAATTGACTTGACCCTCAACCCTACTGTACCTAATAACCTTGCTCTTATTCACATTTACTCTTAACTTTCTTCTTCCACACACTTTACCAAACTCAGTCACCAGCTTCTGCAGTTTCTCACATGAATCAGCCACCAGCGCTGTATCATCAGCGAACAACAACTGACTCACTTCCCAAGCTCTCTCATCCCCAACAGACTTCATACTTGCCCCTCTTTCCAAAACTCTTGCATTTACCTCCCTAACAACCCCATCCATAAACAAATTAAACAACCATGGAGACATCACACACCCCTGCCGCAAACCTACATTCACTGAGAACCAATCACTTTCCTCTCTTCCTACACGTACACATGCCTTACATCCTCGATAAAAACTTTTCACTGCTTCTAACAACTTTCCTCCCACACCATATATTCTTAATACCTTCCACAGAGCATCTCTATCAACTCTATCATATGCCTTCTCCAGATCCATAAATGCTACATACAAATCCATTTGCTTTTCTAAGTATTTCTCACATACATTCTTCAAAGCAAACACCTGATCCACACATCCTCTACCACTTCTGAAACCACACTGCTCTTCCCCAATCTGATGCTCTGTACATGCCTTCACCCTCTCAATCAACACCCTCCCATATAATTTACCAGGAATACTCAACAAACTTATACCTCTGTAATTTGAGCACTCACTCTTATCCCCTTTGCCTTTGTACAGTGGCACTATGCACGCATTCCGCCAATCCTCAGGCACCTCACCATGAGTCATACATACATTAAATAACCTTACCAACCATTCAACAATACAGTCACCCCCTTTTTTAATAAATTCCACTGCAATACCATCCAAACCTGCTGCCTTGCCGGCTTTCATCTTCCGCAAAGCTTTCACTACCTCTTCTCTGTTTACCAAATCATTTTCCCTAACCCTCTCACTTTGCACACCACCTCGACCAAAACACCCTATATCTGCCACTCTATCATCAAACACATTCAACAAACCTTCAAAATATTCACTCCATCTCCTTCTCACATCACCACTACTTGTTATCACCTCCCCATTTGCGCCCTTCACTGAAGTTCCCATTTGCTCCCTTGTCTTACGCACTTTATTTACCTCCTTCCAGAACATCTTTTTATTCTCCCTAAAATTTAATGATACTCTCTCACCCCAACTCTCATTTGCCCTTTTTTTCACCTCTTGCACCTTTCTCTTGACCTCCTGTCTCTTTCTTTTATACATCTCCCACTCAATTGCATTTTTTCCCTGCAAAAATCGTCCAAATGCCTCTCTCTTCTCTTTCACTAATACTCTTACTTCTTCATCCCACCACTCACTACCCTTTCTAATCAACCCACCTCCCACTCTTCTCATGCCACAAGCATCTTTTGCGCAATCCATCACTGATTCCCTAAATACATCCCATTCCTCCCCCACTCCCCTTACTTCCATTGTTCTCACCTTTTTCCATTCTGTACTCAGTCTCTCCTGGTACTTCCTCACACAGGTCTCCTTCCCAAGCTCACTTACTCTCACCACCCTCTTCACCCCAACATTCACTCTTCTTTTCTGAAAACCCATACAAATCTTCACCTTAGCCTCCACAAGATAATGATCAGACATCCCTCCAGTTGCACCTCTCAGCACATTAACATCCAAAAGTCTCTCTTTCGCACGCCTGTCAATTAACACGTAATCCAATAACGCTCTCTGGCCATCTCTCCTACTTACATAAGTATACTTATGTATATCTCGCTTTTTAAACCAGGTATTCCCAATCATCAGTCCTTTTTCAGCACATAAATCTACAAGCTCTTCACCATTTCCATTTACAACACTGAACACCCCATGCATACCAATTATTCCCTCAACTGCCACATTACTCACCTTTGCATTCAAATCACCCATCACTATAACCCGGTCTCGTGCATCAAAACCACTAACACACTCATTCAGCTGCTTCCAAAACAGTTGCCTCTCATGATCTTTCTTCTCATGCCCGGGTGCATATGCACCAATAATCACCCACCTCTCTCCATCAACTTTCAATTTTACCCATATTAATCGAGAATTTACTTTCTTACATTCTATCACATACGCCCACAACTCCTGTTTCAGGAGTATTGCTACTCCTTCCCTTGCTCTTGTCCTCTCACTAACCCCTGACTTTACTCCCCAGACATTCCCAAACCACTCTTCCCCTTTACCCTTGAGCTTCGTTTCACTCAGAGCCAAAACATCCAGGTTCCTTTCCTCAAACATACTACCTATCTCTCCTTTTTTCACATCTTGGTTACATCCACACACATTTAGGCACCCCACTCTGAGCCTTCGAGGAGGATGAGCACTCCCCGCGTGACTCCTTCTTCTGTTTCCCATTTTAGAAAGTTAATACAAGGAGGGGAGGATTTCTGGCCCCCCGCTCCCGTCCCCTCTAGTCGCTTTCTACGACACGCGAGGAATACGTGGGAAGTATTCTTTCGCCCCTATCCCCAGGGATAATATACATATATATATACATATACACATACACATACATACACATACATACGCACATATACACACACACACACACATACATATATATACATATGAAAAATGTAAGAAACAATTATATATATAATATATATATATATATATATATATATATATATATATATATATATATATATATATATATATATATATATATATATAAGCGGCGTTACAGGCAAGAGGTCGACTCCGGCAATTTCCATAGAAGCTGTGTCGACGAAAGTTCCGATCATTCATCGACCAATGTGTGTGTGTGTGTGTGTCATACTAGATTATAGCTGCTTCTCGGGTTTACGCCAGGATGAGACGAAAAATGGGCCACATCCGCTCATTCTCTAGATGTCATGAGCAATACACCGAAACCACAGCTCCCTGTCCATACGTCGCTAGGATTTACAGGGGTGGTGATGGTTAGGGTGGGGGTTCTGGGAGTGAATGTCAACAAACACACACACACACACACACACACACATACACACACACACACACACACACACACACACACACACACACAGCAACATATAGAATACCATGGTTTAAAGGATTTTTCCAGTACACACTTGCTATAATATGCATGTTTTAAAGCGTTTGTTTGATTATATCCTAAGGTCGGTGATCTGTCTAGTCCATCAGCAGTTAATTATAGCAATATAAATGAACACTTACAGTATATATCATATATACACATATAGGTACATATAGTACCTTTTTACATGTTCGTCATTTCCCGCGTTAGCATGCTAGCGCCAGGAACAAACGAAGAAAAGGCCCCATTTGGTCACGCCCACTCTCAAAATGTCGTGCATAATGCACCGAAACCAGAGCTCCCTTTACACATAACCAGGACCCACACACACTCCCGCGGTCTATCATGACCGCTTCAAATATATATATATATATATATATATATATATATATATATATATATATATATATATATATATATATTGCAGTGAAGTGCACTTTCATATCACACATAATGCCCTCCATCAGCAAGGATTCGAACCCCGTACCAGACAAATGGTAAGGGTTCGAATCCTTGCTGTTGTAGGGCATTATGCGATTTATCTTTGATATTGTCATTTGTCTTTACCTTATTCAGTTTTCGTTATCATCTGTAGTTTCAACTATCGCTCTTCCCGTGTTTCGTTTCATGTTATGTCTTCATTTTCCTCTGTTTTCTTTCCTGTATATTTCATCTCGTCATCTCTTTGCACAGCCTCCGTTCCATGGGCTTCCCCATCTCCTGGTATATATATGTATATATATATATATATATATATATATATATATATATATATATATATATATATATATATATATATATATATATATATATTTTTTTTTTTTCCTTCCATTTGACCCTGCTAGTATATTTCCAGAATCTCCAATTCTTGCTTACTAAAGTTTGATGAGAAACATGTTTATATTCTTAACTCTTGTTCTTCTTTCGTCCTTAATCACTGTGGAAGTATTAAGATGGACCCACAAGTTTGTCCCGGACCTTGTCCTACGTGGTCTGCAAATTACTTCTTCACGTCTCTCTTGCTCATGCCTATATATATATATATATATATATATATATATATATATATATATATATATATTATCCCTGGGGATAGGGGAGAAAGAATACTTCCCACGTATTCCCTGCGTGTCGTAAAAGGCGACTAAAAGGGGAGGGAGCGGGGGGCTGGAAATCCTCCCCTCTCGTTTTTTTTTTAATTTTCCAAAAGAAGGAACAGAGAATTGGGCCAGGTGAGGGTATTCCCTCAAGGCCCAGTCCTCTGTTCTTAACGCTACCTCGCTAATGCGGGAAATGGCGAATAGTTTGAAAGATATATATATATATATATATATATATATATATATATATATATATATATATATATATATATATATATATATATATATATATATCTATCTATATATCTTTTTTTTCGGCTCTGCATCGTTTTCTCGTATTTCTTCCTTTGTTCTCTTGCTCCATCCTTCACCTTTTCCCCTCTTCCTCATTCTTGTCCTCTTCATTTTCATTCATCAGTTTTTGTCTTTATCCGTTCATACGCATATATGTTTCTCTCTCTCTCTCTCTCTCTCTCTCTCTCTCTCTCTCTCTCTCTCTCTCTCTCTCCTTGTCCTTCACCTTTACTCGTCTTCCATCTCCTCCCCTGCTCATGCTCGCTCTTCTCCTCCTCCTCCTCCTCTCCTTGAAGTCTCCAGAACCTCGTCCACAATCTTCTTACAATTTACATCAACATTTTATAGTAACTGGAGAATGAGAGTTACAGCCGCCTACATGCCAGGTCCCAGTATGGCCAAACTCCCACGTCATTCCCAACGATACTCGACCTTGGGGGTATGCTAATGTGTCTCTTTCTTCCTCACTAAAACCTCCAAATTTACGGGTGAAATCGCCTTGGGAGTTTTCTAGGCTTAATTGGAAATTTAATAGTGTGTCCGAGGACCATAGTCGCTTAATAGCGGCCCAAGGTGGCGGTTCCATTTTCTATTTTGTAGTTTTACCATTTTCTACTTTCAATTTTCCAATTTAGCCCTGTAGCTATGGCAACAGGCTTGAGGGAGCCCTGACTGTTGCGATCACTTGACGTATTCTGACCCTTTGTTGGTAACGGCCGGTGAATACCACGTATGTTTGACAAGGTTCACGTAACAGTGTGGTGGACGAGGTGCAGGCGCCGTTGGCCCGGCAGGTCACAGGGGAGACTAAAGTAGCTATATTTGGCGGCAAATTTCACGTCGCGCGAATTTCCGGCAGCAAATGAAACATGGCTTTCACGATCTGACGCCGAAAATATCCCGTTAAGTGATTAGTTAATGACATTTTCTGGGCAGATAAGACATCTTGCAGGACAGACATAACTCTTCAGACTCTCACGGATCTCTCTCTCTCTCTCTCTCTCTCTCTCTCTCTCTCTCTCATTGTTGCCAAGTAGGTATGCTGACGTCACTCTCTCCTGCCCGTCTTTCCAGTGTCTTCCCAAAGTTCCCTCTAGCTCGCTCCCTCCTCCCCTCCTCACGCCATGTCTCCCTCCATAATGGTCCCCCCCCCCACAGTACCTTTCCCTCACCTGACCGACGTGCTCTTACCATCTACATGCTTGCCCCAGCGCCTCCCCTTCCCCTCCCCTCACCCATTTATGTACGCTAATCATCTGATGTTTTCCTCAGCGTCCTCCCCTCACCTGCCTATGTGTGTGTGTCCTCTCCACTGACTATACGACCCCGACATCTTAGCCTGACCTTGGGACGTGTCCTTAGCACTTGTCCTCTCCTTCTCGTCCGTTCCTCGTCCCTCGTAGGGCCCGGCCCCCAGCCTCACCTCCGGTACGAGGCACCGTCAGTTTGGACGTGTACATTAAGTTCAAGGACACAGTTGCTAACCTCCTTGCTCCCGACTGTATGACCCTCTGCCCACGATGCCTAAGGTCCTTGACCTGACCATTAAGCTCAGATCAGGTCAAAGGCCGGAGCGTCATACTCCCAGGGGACGTGTACCGTCGTGCTCAAGGGGTTGAAGTCGTTGGCCAAGGCAGCAACAGGTGTGTGTGTGTGTGTGTGTGTGTGTGTGTGAGAGAGAGAGAGAGAGAGAGAGAGAGAGAGAGAGAGAGTATCCAGAAGAGACCGCCCCCCCTGATGGCCGATCAAGTCTCCATCACCGTACGTGAATTCCAGATTTCATCAGCCGTCGCTAAACAAAATGAAATTCGTGGCATTAATTTCTTCCTGGTGCAGCTCCTTTCCTCCCCGGGTCATCACTGTGACGTACTGCCTACGTCATCAGTCTTCAGGACCTTGCGCTGGGTCTTAGTGTAACAATGGAAAATATGAAAAAAATTATCAGGGTTCCTCAGACGTATGTAGACCTTACTGATAAATTTAGAAAGGTGGTAGGAAGAGCAAATACCGGATGGAAGAAGAAAATTCCCAACTCAACCATTCGAGGGAAGAAGGAGGTAAGGTAACAACGGTCAATCCTCGACTAGCTCATCCCCATTTAGAAACCGTGGGAAGAAGCGGGCAAGCGCTTGCGTTGGATCCAAGACCTGGGGGCGTGGACACATGCAGACAGCTCATAAGAACAGAGGGCAGAATGATACCTGTAGAACAGAGAGAAAGAACATCAACTTGGCATCGTATGGGAAGGGATGATTTGAGAGAAGTAATGGAACAAAATTCAATTAGACGGCGAGATTTTGATTCCACTTTGTTTGATAGAGAGGATGAGCTGCCCCGGATGTGTGGGAAGTGCTCCGTCCTAGGGCGATGAAATTCCTTTTGGTATGAAATAGACGTTCGAGAGGAAAATAATGGTAGCACCCACACAGTGCCCTCTAGCTCACTGCGCAGCCATCACTTACCCTCTCAGTACCCAGGCGGGTGGTACCGGAGGAGTGGAGGTAACGTGTGTTGAGATGTGTAAAGTGAATCCTCAGCACAAGGATGACCATTGTCAGAAAGTTGTTGAAAGAGGAAAGAGAGGAGACGGTAGGACATGAGTCAGAGGAACACGATTGTTGAGAGGATAGGAGGGATGTCGCTTCATCAACGATTGCTTTAGTGGAACTGCCGGATTGGAACTGTAGTAAGGGAACACAGATGAGCAGATAAACCAAAGAAAAGGGGTTTAGACGACAAATCCATATGCTACACCAATCCAGACGCTTTGGAGATATACAGGGCTCCGAGAAGAGTTTGATCAAAATCTGAGAGAGGAGAACCAGACGTGAGTCACACAGGAGAGATCACCGGTAGACCTAGCAATGTGCAAATCGCATTGGTGATCAGAAAAAATGGGAATGGGATTCTAAGTGTCTGAGAATGTGAAAGGTAAGGAGAGTTTTAAAAGAATTTGGAGATAGCAGGAGTGAGAGCAGTGGGGCGATAGTTGGAGGGGGTTAGACTAGTATCCTTTCTAAGTGGATGGGCAGCATCAAGGCATGCATCCAAGAGGAAGTGTCGAGGTTTTGAGACAGAAGCGAAATAGACGAACAAGGATCGGAGCTACATCAGAGGCACACTCCTGTAGGACTGCTTTAGGGCCATATACTTTTCCACTTGGAGCCAGGAGAGTACTTGGAAGACCCTGCACGAGATGAGTATAGGGGATGGTATAGGTTCAGCGGGAGGAGATAGCAGGGCGGAGGAGCAGAATCATCATCATCCAAACCTGAGTTTAAGAAAAAGAGCGGTTTTATCAGTTAGAGAGTAAGCCATTGATTGATGAGGTCGGATGAGAAGAGGAAAGGTTGAATTACAGAAGATACTGGAATTTTTTGTTTGTTTCAGGACCAGAATGATTTATCTGCGAAATAAGTGGTCAACAAGCTTTTTTTTTTTTTCTCTTAAGAAGGTGTGCTTTACTTTTGTGAAGAACAGCTTGACGTGATTCTGAGCGATACCTAAAGTGGAGTGAGTTTTAGGGGAAGGGAGAAGTTTCATGGTTTGGTATCCTTTGTCTTTGACGCGACAGGCATTAGGGCAGGAGCTATCGAACCATGATTAAAGAAAGAAAGATTTAGGAGAAATTGGGATGTAGGATTCCATCCCAGCCAAGATAACCTCCGCTATGTGTTCAGCACAGTATGAGGCATCTACGCCAGCAAAGCAATTCCTGTCACAGGTTAAGTGCAGGGTTAACCGCTGCGCTCTCCTAAAGTGCCAAAGTTTTTTTTTTTTCTTCTTTTTTTGGAAGGAGGGAGGAGGAGTGGATAGTCTTTCTCTTCTCTCCCTACATAGCTCATTACAGTCAGTAAGTTCTGTAAGGCCGTTGTCTTGTGACAGTCAGTAATTTCTCAGTTAGCATTAGTAGCAGTCATTCTCATCTGTTCGTTATAGTATTATATCCGGTGAGTATGGACTGGGGAGATGATTAGTAATATCAGGAATAATGAAATAATGCCGCGCTTGGTGTATTTTTCTGAGCAGTGTTAACAGATCTGATTTGTGAACATGTATTTCCTTGTGGGGGAAACCAAAGCCAACTCTTTTAAAGATGTACATATGTGTTACAAGTAGGACGAGTGTGGTGAGAGTGAGAGGAAATTGAAAGATTCGTAAATGGAGCGGACAGGGATACTAATGACTGGAGGAAGGAAGGCTTTATAAACACTTGAGGCAAAGTGACAAATGAACGGCGTGTGAGGTGGATACAGGTGGAGGAGAGCCGGCCAGCCAGCGGGGTTGTGGGTTAGCAGGAGAGTGTGTGCCCCGGGGGCCGCCGCCGCTCACTGTGTCCCTCCGACCCTCCACTGTCCACTCCCGACGACATCTACAACTTTTAATGATTTTTCAAAATATGCAAATGAATGCCGGTCCTCAGAGCGAATTTCGCGGGGGATTATTCAGTCAGTCGGACCGTGGACGCGCCTGGTCAGACGTGGCTGGCGACGAAGGTCACATGGGGACCTTAGCCGAATATTAGCTGGGATTGTTGCCGAGTTGACGGGGCGGGAGGTGAAGGCGGAACCCCCCCACCGCTAAATCCACAGACCACCAAATTTCTGGGGTGTGTGTTGCTGTTGTTGAAATCCAAGCTGGGAGTTGAGGAAGTCATTAGGAAGGTGGGAATCGATCTTCACCCCCCCCACACACACACCATCCCCCCTCCTCCCACCCCCACCCCCACACCCCCCACCCCCCACCATCCCCACCCCCACAATCCCACTCACGTAAACATGCATATCTAAACGTCTCCCTGATGGATGGCTCTTCATAAGGGGAATAATTTGTTCGTGGACTGACGCCATTTCAAATAGTTTATTTTCGGGAGCGGTTTGGGGGTGCACGGAGAACCGTTCGGGATGCTGTTTATTCACTGCCGCTGCGGTGTGAGTGATGGTCGGGGGCGGCAGTTTGATGTGGCCCACCAGACTTAAACAAGAGCCTTAAACAGTGTCTTCTGGTGGGTGTCACTCGTCCTGCTACCCTCTGGCGGGATGTGCCTCATGGTATGGGAGGGGGTTCCTCATTCCCTGACATTCTCCCGTCGTGGATGCTTTTGTTCAGTTCTACCCTTCCTCGTAGTGTGTGTGTGTGTGTGTGTGTGTGTGTGTGTGTGTGTGTGTGTGTGTGATTACCTCAGTAATTACACACACTGTATGGGGAGGGAGTTTTACACTTGTGGGGCCCCATCTCTTGAACATTCTCCATCATAAAACTTAAATTTATGTACGCTGTCTGCATTAACCATGCCTTCAAGTCATTCTGTTCTATTCATCCACAACTGGCATACTGCAGATATATATCTCTACATCCTTTTTACCTAATTTCTTACCTTATTTCACATCATGTCCTCTGGTTGCTCTATCCCAACATCTCTTGGAGAACTGATCAGTGTTCACGTGTGTGTGTGTGTGTGTGTGTGTGTGTGTGTGTGTGTGTGAAGGGAACATCTCTGAACCTTCACTTTATCTCGGAAGGGCTTTTGAATTTCTCAGTTGTCACAGCATATATGGTTTCATCATATAACTTGCTCCACAAGTCAGCTTCTCTTGTTACCAGCGAAGTATAGTTCTCATGACCTTCCTGACTCCGACTTGCCCAGTTTCCAGGCATGACCTCTGGCTGCTGCATTCCTCTTTCCTCCAAAGACCTGGACAACATCACCGTCATCATAAACCCTGAGGTGTTGGAGGATGGTCATCGTCTCTCCCTTTTCCTCCGTTCCTGTAGTGTTATCCTGGTGGGCCTCTCTCTCTCTCTCTCTCTCTCTCTCTCTCTCTCTCTCTCTCTCTCTCTCTCTCTCTCTCTCTCTCTCTCTCTCTCCTGAGCTCATCTCACTTGGCTCTGGCACCAGTGTTGTCGCATACCGTTGGACCCTCTCCAGCATGTCTGCGTTTCTTTATGCGAGGCCACCAAGCCGGTGGGCCAAGCGTATGTCGCATGTATGTTCTTGAGCATCTCCTTTGCCCATGTGCTCGAAGGTAGTCCTGAGGCTGACCAAGATGTGGTTGACCTCCCTCTAAACATCTCTGTCGCGAGACTGTGGAGATAAGTCAGACATGGTGTTCGTGCCTACGGTCTTATAACCGCTTGATTCTCGTAGCCTTTTATCATCTGTCATGTGCTCAGGGTCCACTTCGTAGCCACCCTACCCCGCTTTCATTACTTTACACTTATATACGTTCAACCTCATCAGCCGTTTGTTTATTACTGCTGTAGCTTATTTAGATCTTGTTTCAAGTTTCTGCTTTATCGAATTCTCCTGACCTCGCTCTCATAAGTCTGGCATCACGTACAAACTTATTGAGGTATGACCCAAGTCCCTCAGGCGTAATATATAACAGTTGTCGCAAGAATGAACCATGAGAGAAACTCTCCTTTTTAACTTGAACCCACCTTAGGAGCGCACGTCCTGAAGTATTATCCTCTGCTCCCCACTAGTTAAGTGACATTATGGGTCATTGTGATGAACCACATCCCAAAAGCAATCAGGAACTTATGTCTTAACTTGTTGTAAGATACAACACGAATGGCCCTCTGGTACGCAGAGAATGCACAGTCAACCCATCTGTCTCTGCCGTCCAGTCTGGTGTTTACTTTCCTGTAATATCCATTTGTTATACCCGATTTCTGGCTCTGCAGCAATGTTGTCTCTCACTTATAAAGCTCCTTTGGCTAAACGCTCATTCTTGTATTAATTTATTTCCTCTTCCTGTAGTGTGCAGATCACGAGTGTTAAGAACACAGGATTCTGGTTCATTGCAACCATCCTGTCATCTTGCCGAAAAATGGGTACAACGTTTGCTGTCCACCACTCCACTGCTATTGCCTCTAGGTCTGTCTAGGGTTTCTACGAATTCAAATGTGAGTATGTGCACGTGTGTAATTACTTGTTTGCAGTACGGGGAGGGAGTTCTGTATTCCTGATGGTCCCCTCTCCTGACCATTATATGCCAACAAGTAGCCCCTTAAAATTGCTGGCGTTTGCAGTCTCCTTGGTCAGTTTATGCTAACCATCCACCACCAAGCCTACCCTAAACCAGCACGTCTTAACATCCTTTCTTACTATCTTTTTTTGCCGAGTTTCTTTCCATGGCTTCTAGCCACTATGGTGGTGGATGCTTTGAAAAGTTGTTCACTGTCAATATCGTCCAGTTGATTCAGAAGCTTGAGGGCTGTTATCAGGAAACCCCCTTCCCTCCCCCACTTTTTCTCTTCTCTATAGAAGGCAGCCTTGTAACCCTCAGCCACTCACACAGTGTAGTTCAATCCTCTTAATTCAGGTACCATCTTATTGCTCTTCTCTGGACCCTCTCCATCAAATCTTTTTGCTTCTTCACGTACGGTGACCAGACTTGCGAGGCATCGTCTGGTTTTGGTTTAATGAATGTGAATAACTTCGGAAACATAATTTTACCCATATACTTGAATGTGATTCTTATATTTGACGGCAGACAGTTTGCCTCTTTCACAGTTCTCTCTGTGCGCAGCTCTGGCGCAGCTACAGATTGGGAGTAATGTTGACCATTAGCTCTCTTTCGCTAATAGATCCCTGTAATTTATTTCACGCTTGGTAATAATTACACCAAGGCCTGCTTTCACTCTGTCCCATCCTGATTATCTTGCGCTCAGTTGGATTTTATCTCATCATCCATTTGTCTAACCCGCTTTGGTATTTGTTCAGGTCTTCCTCTAGCTGAAGAACGCATTGCCATTCATTGTTTCTTGCAAGATCTTGGCAGCATCGGTAAACATCTTAGGTAGAAGTCCAGTCCTCAGGCAGGTTGTGTACATATCCCAAGATTAACAGTGGACCCAAGATTAAGCTTTGCGTACGCCACTTGTGAGCTTAGCCTACTCCGAGGATGTGCCTCCTACCTGTGTCCTTTGATCCCTTATACCATGATAATCTTCTGTTCAGTGAAGGACCTTTCATCCTATTCCTGTTTTTAGTTCTATGTTCATTACCAACCTCCTTTGGGGTATAGTGTCAAAGGCTTTCTGGCAGAGCAAGAACGCAGAGTACTCATTCCTCTCTTTGATGTACGTTGGACCTCACCCTGTCATAGATGTCTGTGGCATCAGTTATGAAGGACCATTCCATGAAGCCAGGTGACTGATCATTCCTTTGTTCTCTGATTATCTTTACCTAAGTTTTATGACTCACCTTGTTATTGGCGGTGGCCTGTAGTTCAGCGCAATCTTCCATTTGCTTTTTTAGATATGGCAGAAAATCTGCCCTCTTCCACATCTTTGTGATCACACTTTAATGATTCATTAAACAGTAATTCAAGTGGTCTGGCACCGTGCTTTGGCACATTCCCTCAGCACGTATGGCAGACTTCAATCAGAACCGTGGACCGTGTATAGGTCCAGTCGTTTTAACAGCCTAATGATATATCATTTCTCTCAGCTTCCCTGTCTTCCAAGACTTCTTCCCCCTCTCCAACGTTTGTAATGTAAGTATATTATTGTCCTCCAAAGTGAAAACACTTTTAGGTTTAACATTCATCTCCTCACATATACCCTCATCCTCCTCAAGAATTCTTACCTCCGAGTCCCGTAGTCTGATTAGGTGCTTTTGTAACCGACAGTTTGTTTCGGATGAACTTTTTGCAAAAAGTGTTAACTTATATTTTACTTTGTCGGCAGTGCTCTTTGCATAATCTTTCTGCTCCTCCATCCTCACCTTGCAATACTCGTCCCTTGCTCTCCTAAATCTTTCACATGCTGGCCGGCTGAAGTGTCTTCTCTACCTCCTTCATAGTACATCACTGAGCTCTTTCGCTTTCTGACGTTTCCCGTTGAACCATATCTCACTCCTCTCGATCCTCCTTCTCTATTTGCTACCAGAGGTACCCATGTTTCGATCCGTTCATTGCAGTTTTCACGTAATCTTCTGTAGCAGTCGTTTGTACTCTTGTTATAGAACTCTCTCACCCAAACAGTACTCTCAGTGAACCTGATCAGTCCACAAAGTCTCCACGTATGTGTTTGCTTTTTGGGTTCTTTGCCTCCTCTGGTCTCCATCTCGTGTCCTCCGCCAAATATTCCACACCAGGCACTACACGATCACCCTTTACAACAGGAGCATAATATACCATGTGTTCTACTTCGATGCTACTTTATATGAAGACGGGATCGTCTCCCTCGATCTCACACGCTCTGGGACGTGCAGGTGTAAGAAGCTCCTTTGAAGAATATGTGTCTCCACAGCTAAGCATAGCCATGGGAAGTCAAGTTTTCCATGTGTGTTTCCTTGTGGCTCAGATTCCCATCATCAGTATACCATCTCTGAGGAGGGATGCGTCTCACCGCTTCCTTCGTCATCCTTATTGTTCCTTCATTGTTCACAACGTACACCTGTTCTAGGTCATTGCAGTTCCGTGGAGGACTGTCAACTGCTACTACTATTTCATAAACGCTTTCATCCCACAATGATCCTACCCGTTACCTATTGTCTCAAGGTACAATCAATTGTTTTTTCCTGGAAGATAATGGAATCCCATACTGAGAGAGCTGATCTACTCCTGTATCCTCCCTGGCCCTCATTGCTATTGTGTACCGCTCTGGACAGGTAGGGTTAGACTTTAGTTCATTTATTAGGTTCGTCTTCACCACTTCTACAGTGTCGGGCTTGCAACCTCTCATACGATTCTTGAATTTTAGTTCCTTTTCCTTTGTCTGGAGGTAGTCTTCATTTGTATACAGAACCTTCAATCTAAGGCGCTTGCTGCTTGCTTGCCCCGACCTCCTTGATTTAGACGTTAGGATGTTATACCTCTTTCTGCCCCGGTCCGATTCCTCTCTTTTTTTTTTGCCTTTTCCCCTATTCTTTTTGGTTCTCTCTCTGTTTTCCCTTAATCTGGCACTCTTGATAAACACTCCGTTGAATCCTTACTTTTTAGGCAAGTTTATTTGCCCATTTTAGATACATCAAGTGTTAACCTAAGTGGCTTTCTTCCTCCTGGTGTCATGTTTACACCATTCCCCTGACATCTCTTAATCATCCACTCGCGTCTGTTATGCCCAGTAGGTCAAGAAGTAATCGGACGTGCTCTCTCCCTCTGGCTTCCCCTTCATCCCTGTTCGGAAGATGGTCTTCTCCTGTTCCAAAAGCCATCACGGACCTTCACCTGGTTACTTCCCTCTGTACGGCTTCTCTTATTTGCATAGTAACAGAACTTCGTGTTCTCTCCTGCAGTCTGTGTATGTCCTCCTCCTTGTGTCTTACCTCACATTAAATCTGTATTTTCGTCGCCAAACAGATGCCATGAATCGTTGCCCTTTCATCCATTCTATCACAATGCTTTTTTGATTGTCCTTTATCTGACTGCATGCACTGCCTACTCACTGGCTGTAAACACTGTTTTAGTGTGTGTGTGTGTGTGTGTGTGTGTGTGTGTGTGTGTGTGTGTGTGTGTACGCAGTGATGGACGGCAGACACACTGTGCATGTGCTAGTGTTGACGGAGCCGGTAGCAAAGGAACACGGGAACCATGTCCCACTGACACAGTCAGTCGTCAGGTTTCATATGGTCCAACATGTGTCTGTGCTCCAGCCGCCTCAGCAACGTAGGCTAATTTTTTTCCCTCCCACTTCAGACTACACGATCGTCGGTCATAGCTACGGTCATAGCTCTTACTTAAGGGATTATCAACGAGGAATCATTATCTGTGCGATGAGTCTTCCCCCGCTGTAGTTTGATTTCGGAATCTCACCATTGATCGACCGTGCCAGTATTGCCGCATATCATAAACTTACGATCGTACCTTAATGAAAGATGGCACGAATAATTCATGATGACGAGTGTGTGGATATTTGGATGGTCAGTATATACAGGCGAGAGGTATCTCTGACGTTTCGCCTGACGCAGGAGCCTTCATGGGAGAAATGAAGGCTTCTTGGCAAGCCGAAGTGTTAGTACAGTAAAGCTGGTACCTACTCGACAGGTGATATGTTGATACCTGGTGACAAAAACGTATTGCCTTGTCGCAAACTGAAAATCGTATACATTTTTTTCTGAAGACTTTTTAGCGTCCCTCCCCTCCCCTCTTTTTTTTGCGCGTCATCAATTTCCTTTTTTTTTTTTTTTTTTCTACTCATGTGTTGTGCGTAACTCCTCGACCACCACGGTCCTCGGGGTGTGATGGCCTGGCCTGCACAGTATTATAAGCGAGGGTTGTACCGTCGTTATCAAGGGCAGCAGGAAGGTTGTGCTCAAGGGGTTTGATAGTTATGGTGAAGCCACAGACGGGTTTACACGTAGTGGTCCACGCCATGACCTGAGGTCATACAACCACTCATTATCCACTACTCAGTAGAGGTCTTCCCTTTTTAATCACGTTACTGTACATATGTTCCCAAATCAATCCCAAGCAAAAATCTATACTCAACATCCAGTTAATCCTAGACAGAAATCCCTTCTGGGCATTCAGTTAATTCTGGACAGAAATCCTTTCTCGACGTCCAGTTAATCCTGGACAGAAATCCTTTCTCGACATTCAGTTATACCTAGGCAAGACTCCTTAATCAGCATCCAATTAATCTCAGGCAAAAATCCCTATTCGACATTCGATTAATCCCTGGCAGAAATCCCTGCTCGACATTTAATTAGTCCCAGGCAGAAATCCCTACTCAACATCCTGCTCATCCCGGCCAGAAGTCATGACTCAACATCCAACTTGTATAGCAAATTAAGGCGGACTTAGCACCGTGCAGACCAAGCCATATTGAAAAGTCGCTTGTCGGTAACTCAGTCACATACACCTGTTCAGACACCTGGCCATAGGAGTGGTCGTTTAACCAAACCCGGCTAAATAATGTGATTCCGTGTCCTCATTCCCTCTTGCTACTGCTGCTCAAGTCTAGTGGTAGCGTAGATGTTGCCCATCATTAAGCCCGTCAGAATCATGGCATCCTGCCTTAACCTACCGTATTACTTCTGATAAGACTTCATGAGAATAGCAGTTGCTATTCCAGTCACACCGTCTCTAATTTGCCGTCATCCACATCCGATAAGATTGTACTGAATTCAGTCAGTATATAAAGTGCTGTATTTATTTGAGGGTCGTATGTTCGGTAGAAATTGTCACACGTAGTACAAGATAAGGAACACTTATATTTTGGTTCACATCAACACCATGCGTATGGCTCAGTTGTTTGGGTTAAGTCTAGCGAATCTTATTGCTTTCCTTCATGACTTAGTGTCTACCATGAAGGTAAACATCAGTCAGGAAGAGGGTGGAGTGGAGGGTGAGGAATTAACAATACACTGAGATCAGAGAAAAAGGACTTGTGTATTACAATACTGGAAGCAAATAGCAGTGACTGGTGTATTGTCCAGTGTGTCCTGAGGTGTGGTAAACCGGGCTGGAGGCTTCATAGCATTATATTTAATCCACAGTTCATGCCGTCAGTTTGGTTTTGAAAATACTCTTGTTTATATGCCCTTACATACAAATACATTAATACTGGCGTTTACAATATACAGTTATATATGCACTTACTTACTAATACATTAATACTGGCGTTTACAATATACAGTTATATATGCACTTACTTACTAATACATTAATACTGGCGTTTACAAATATATATATATATATATATATATATATATATATATATATATATATATATATATATATATATATATATATATATATATATTCCTGAGTCCACGGGGAAAATGAAACACGTTATATACTGACTAACCAGATAGATTAAGTCTGTCGTGTGGTTGTTTGCTGATATAGATACTAAACACAAACATAAGCCCATACAACAGAAGCATAATAAGATAATTGAGGCATTTGGGTGTAAGTTAGCTATCTTTAGTTAGTGATAAACCAGTTGCCTCTTGTCATACTGCTTTTATCGCTGCCATATCTTTTGGGTCAACAAGATGAACATGTAAATGATAAATGTGTCCTGCTTTTTATTGACCCTAATTTCTTATACATAATTCTTTTCTATTGAAAAGAGTTATATTTTGCCTGTTCTAACAGCATATTTTGTAAGTTCAAATGCTTGTTCCGTACACCTAAATGTACAATATAGCTCGACTTTTTGCATTGCTCATATCAAGATTAGACCCTTTGAAGATTACCGTGTGTGGCAGTTACAGCCGATCACTTATGACCTGTTCGGAAAATGGCCAAATAGTTCATTAAGGTTGCAGACCCCAGGTATTGACAGACCATTATTTCCCGTATCTGGTATAGACCAAACTCCCCCCTTTCAAGAGAGCTCACACCCTGCTTAGTCAAATGGAGCAGTGCTTCAGCAGAACTCAAACCACATATGTAAATAGCTTGTCAAAAGGACTGGCCTCATACCTGAATAATGTTTGCGGATGATATCAAGGTCATTAAGGAATGGCCAAGTGATAAGAACTGCATCAGCTTGCAATGGGACCTAGACAAACTCCAAACTTTATCCTGTACACAGCTGATAAAAGGAAGTAGACTGTCTGCTGGAGAATGTCTGAATCGCATCTAGATATATGGATAAGGAAATATTTAGCTAAACCTTCACAGAATTGACCCTCAAGTTTGATATCCGCATTGAAAGAAGCAAAAAGAAAAAAAAAAGAAATAGAAATTAAGAGAAAAGCTCCAGAAGAAGGCAACAAAGACTGTACCAGAAATACGAAGGCTCAGTTATGGCGAGAAGTTAAAGGCCATTGATTTGTCCACCTTGGAAGATGGAGGAATAAGTGGTTATGTGATCACAACCTCTGAGTTTTTGAATCAGTTTGATGATGTCAGTAGCGATCAGTTCTATGAGGATACAGAGATAAAACAAAGTTCGGTCACAACATGAATATAAGCAAGAAACGTTTAAAAAGATGTAAAGAAATACTTCTATGAGTAATGAAGGAATGGAATAGAGTAATGAGATTGTGAATGCTAACAACATGGGAAAGTTTAAAAAGTTGTATGATAATAGAAAAAGTTGAAGAGACGTGGCCCCCTACGAGTGTAGAACCCTCTTCCCGCACGTACCATTACGTGTAGGTAATTATACAGCAAGACGAAACAAATTTGCTCTTTTTTTTTTTGTAATACTAAAAACATTTTTTCTACTAGCACTTGAGCTTATTTTTCAAAACAATGTCGCCGAGTATGAATGTTCTGTAAGTCTCATTAACCATCGATTGGGTAATTGAACCATCGTTGAACACTTGGCATACACCCGTTCTCGCCAGATGTGTCAGTTCATCAAGATGGGCGAGTGGTCAGAATGCACCGCTACCACTCCGGTTGTGACTGGTATTGATCACGGTGCTGGTCGCACGGGTGCACCTGGATCGTGGTACTGGTCGTCCATGTGCACCTGGATCGTGGTACTGGTCGTCCATGTGCACCTGGATCGTGGTAATGGTCGTCCATGTGCACCTGGATCGTGGTACTGGTCGTCCATGTGCACCTGGATCGTGGTAATGGTCGTCTAGATACGCCTGGATCGCAGTACTGGTCGTCCAGATACTCCTAGATCGCAGTACTGGTCGTCCAGGTACTCCTGGATCGCAGTATTGGTCGTCCAGGTTCTCCTGGATCGCAGTACTGGTCGTCCAGGTACTCCTGGATCGCAGTACTGGTCGTCCAGGTACTCCTGGATCGCAGTACTGGTCGTCCAGGTTCTCCTGGAAGGAGGCACTTGACCAGACCCAGATCAGTGTTCGGTGGCAGCCATTCACGCTTGTGAGCGTTGTACATACCCGGCCAGATCCACGCACCACGTCATCGCCGGTAACGGCTGCTGTGGTCGGCCCGTAAATCCCACAGGGTTGTCATTTACCGTGGAAGGCGCGCACCCGGGACTGTGTCATGTGCCCCGTAGATCATCTGACGGCTTCACACCAAGATGTAGGCTCGGTACTTTCTCATTACATTCTCGTCATATTGTGTCACCGACGACACGACAACGATTTTTCCGGCATTCCCGGAAAACCTCTCTCTGGGTTTTTGAATATCTTGCCTTTGTTCACAACACCTTGTGTTCTGGTGTGGTAGTACCGTGTGCTCTGCTCACAACACCTTGTGTTCTGACTGTAGTACCGTGTGCTCTGCTCACAACACCTTGTGTTCTGACTGTTGTACCGTGTGCTCTGCTCACAACACCTTGTGTTCTGACTGTAGTACCGTGTGCTCTGCTCACAACACCTTGTGTTCTGACTGTTGTACCGTGTGCTATGCTCACAACACCTTGTGTTCTTACTGTAGTACCGTGTGCTATACTCACAACACCTTGTGTAGTAGTACTGTGTACTCTGCTCACAACACCTTGTGTTCTTGTATGGTTGTACCGCGTGCTCTGCTCACAGCATCTTGGATCCTGGTGGTAGTACATTGTGTTTTATGATGAGCCCATAGTGATGCTCATCTTGGGAGGTTAATGAACCGATTTTGATTAGAAAGATGAGGTTGTTTAGGTGTAGTCAGGTCACGTCACAAGATATGGTTGATGCTGCGGGCAATATTGATTGAGTGTCCGGCAGGAGGCGATACACTACACGTCCCCCAGGGTTTGTGATGACGGACGTAACGTGAGACCAAGATGCTGAGGGCTGTGGTCATGGAATGTTGCTGCGATCTCTGACGGCCAAGAATGTGTGTGTGTGTGTGTGTGTGTGTGTGTGTGTGTGTGTGTGTGTGTGTATGCGATTATCCCTTTGTACGGTGAGGGAGAGAAGGAGGTGAATATTAAGGCATCAGTAGTGCACTGAAAAGGGGATTGAACGTAAGATATGGTGGTTGGTGACGATGAGAGCTTAATGCTAAAATCATGTGATTATCTGCAATAAACGAAATTTCTATTGAAAAACAAACTCAAGTTTCAAAGTTTCAAAGAGGAGTTTCAGGTAATTAGTTACCTCATGAATTGAAAGGATTTATATGTAGTTAATGGTATATGTTGTCTGGTAAAGAAAACAGAGGGAGGGTATCACTCCTGTGAGACATAGGGGAGACAGAGACTACCCGTAGGACAGTCCTGGTACAGACGGGTGTCAATTGTTGGCACAGCCGAGGCTCTGGTGCTGACGTGCTGTACCCACTGGTGAGGTCATTATCATCACCACCACAACCAGCTTCACTACCCCACACCATCACCACTACGAAGACCACATCCTTGTGAACAGAACACCAGCACCACATCCACTGTCACCACCACCAACTGCAGTTACCACTGCCAACACCGTCGCCACCACCTGATCAAAGCCGTGTCAGACCCTGGCACAGAACAGCACACCCATGCCAGCCCCCACAATACACCACACCACACCCATGCCAGACCCCACAATACACCACACCACACCCATGCCAGACCCCACAATACACCACACCACCCCATGCCAGACCCCACAGTACACCACACACACCACACCATGCAAGACCCCAAATACACCACATCCACCCCATGCCAGAACCCCACAATACACCACACCACACCCATGCCAGACCACACAATAACTCCAACACAACACCCATGCAGACCCACAAAACACACACCACACCCATGCACGATCCCCACAATACACCACACCACACCCCTCCAGGACCCCACAATACACACAACCCACACCTGCCCGACCCCAGAATACACCACACCCAACACCCTATGCCAGACTCCCACAATAACACCACACCATGCAGACCCACACTCCACAACCTACAATACCTACCAACACCAACAACCTATGCCAGACGACCCCACAATACACCACACCACACCTACTTGCCAGACCCCCACAATACACCTCACCACACTATGCCAAGCCCACAACTCACACCCACCCATGCAGACCCCACAATACACCACATCACACCCATGCCAGACCCCACAATACACCACACCACACCACACCCATGCCAGATCACACAATATACCACACCACACCCATGACAGACCCCACAATACACCACACCACACAATACACCACACCACACACATGCAAGACCCCACAATGCTCCACTCCACACCCATGCAAGACCCTACAGTACACCACACCTCACCCATGTAAGACCCCACAATACACCACACCACACCCATGCAAGACCCCACAATACGCCACACCACACCCATGCAAGACTCCACAATACACAACACCACACCCATGTAAGACCCCACAGTACACCACACCACACCCATGCAAGACCCCACAATACGCCACACCACACCCATGCAAGACTCCACAATACACAACACTACACCCATGCCAGACCCCACAGTACACCACACTACAAACATGCAAGACCCCACGATACTCCACTCCACACCCATGCAAGACCCTACAGTACACCACACCTCACCCATGTAAGACCCCACAATACACCACACCACACCCATGCAAGACCCCATAATACACCACACCACACCCATGCAAGACTCCACAATACACAACACTACACCCATGCCAGACCCCACAGTACACCACACTACAAACATGCAAGACCCCACGATACTCCACTCCACACCCATGCAAGACCCTACAGTACACCACACCTCACCCATGTAAGACCCCACAATACATCACACCTCACCCATGCAAGACCCCACAATACGCTACACCACACCCATGCAAGACTCCACAATACACAACACCACACCCATGTAAGACCCCACAGTACACCACACCCATGTAAGACCCCACAGTACACCACACCACACCCATGCAAAACCCCACAATACGCCACACCACACCCATGCAAAACCCCACAATACGCCACACCACACCCATGCAAAACCCCACAATACGCCACACCACACCCATGCAAGACTCCACAATACACCACACCACACCCATGCAAGACCCCACAATACACCACACCACACCCATGCCAGACCCCACAATACACCACACCACACCCATGCAAGATCCCACAATACACCACACCACGCCCATGCAAGACCCAACAATACACCACACCACACCCATGCAAGACCCAACAATACACCACACCACACCCGTGCAGGACCCTACAGTACACCACACCGCACCTATGCAAGACCCCACAATACACCACGCCACACTACACCCGTGCAGGACCTTACAATACACCGCACCACACCCATGCAAGACCCCACAATACACCGCACTACACTCATGCAAGACCCCACAATACACCACACTACACTCATGCATGACCCCACAGTACACCACACCACACCCATGCAAGACTCCGCAATACACCACACCACACCCATGCAAGATCCCACAATACACCACACCCCACCCATGCCAGACCCCACAATACACCACACCACACCCATGCCAGACCCCACAATACACAACACCACACCCATGCAAGATCCCACAATACACCACACCACACCCATGCAAGACCCTACAATACACCACACCACACCCATGCCAGACCCCACAGTACACCACACCACACCCATGCCAGACCCCACAATACACCACACCACACCCATGCAAGATCCCACAATACACCACACCACACCCATGCAAGATCCCACAATACACCACACCACACCCATGCAAGACCCTACAATACACCACACCAAACCCATGCCAGACCCCACAATACACCACACCACACGCATGCCAGACCCCACAATACACCATACCACACCCATGCAAGATCCCACAATACACCACACCACACCCATGCAAGACCCTACAATACACCACACCACACCACACCCCCATGCAAAACCCTACAGTACACCACACTATACCACACCCATGCAAGACCCTACTACACCAGACCCCAGCATATACCACACCAGACCCCGACACACTACACCAGACCCCCAGCACACCATACCAAACCCCAGCATAGCATACCAGACCCCGACACACTACACCAGACCCCAGTACAGCATACTAGACCCCAACATACCACACCAGACCCCGACACAGCATAACACACCAGACTCCCAGCACACCATATCAGACCTCAGCATACACACCAGACCCCAACACACTACACCAGACCCCAGTACACCATACCAGACCTCAGCATAGCACATCAGACCCTGACACAGCATAGCACACCAGACCCCCAGCACACCATACCAGACCCCAGCACAGCATAGCACACCAGACCCCCCAGCACAGCAGAGGAGCGCGGGTCTAGCTAGGGGTCAGGTAAATGAGGGACCGGTCAGCCCGATCAGTGTCAGGCGTGGTGATGGATGACGCGTGACCCCGCGATATATTACTGATTATGAATGACCTTCAGCCCCCCAGTTATCGCTGACCCCACTTAATACCAAGACTTGACAAGGCCGCCAGCCCTCACACATGTGACGATGACAGTTTTCAGACTTGGACCACGCCAGCCTTCACACATGTGACGATGACAGTTTTCAGACTTGGACCACGCCAGCCTTCACACATGTGACGATGACAGTTTTCAGACTTGGACCACGCCAGCCCTCACACATGTGACGATGACAGTTTTCAGACTTGGACCACGCCAGCCCTCACACATGTGACGATGACAGTTTTCAGACTTGGACCACGCCAGCCTTCACACATGTAACGATGACAGTTTTCAGATTTGGACCACGCCATCCTTCACACTTGTGACGATGGCAGGTTTCAGCCTTGGACCACGCCAGCCTTCACACATGTGACGATGACAGTTTTCAGACTTGGACCACGCCAGCCGTCACACATGTGACGATGACAGTTTTCAGACTTGGACCACGCCAGCCTTCACACATTGTGACGATGACAGTTTTCAGACTTGGACCACGCCAGCCTTCACACATGTGACGATGACAGTTTTCAGACTTGGACCACGCCAGCCTTCACACATGTGACGATGACAGGTTTCAGACTTGGACCACGCCAGCCTTCTCACATGGGACGATGACAGGTTTCAGACTTGGACCACGCCAGCCTTCACACATGTGACGATGGCAGTGTTCAGACTTGGACCACGCCAGCCTTCACACATGTGACGATGGCAGTGTTCAGACTTGGACCACGCCAGCCTTCACACATGTGACGATGACAGTGTTCAGACTTGGACCACGCCAGCCTTCACACATGTGCCGATGACAGTTTTCAGACTTGGACCACGCCAGCCTTCACACATGTGACGATGACAGGTTTCAGACTTGGACCACGCCAGCCTTCACACATGTGACGATGACAGTCTTCAGACTTGGACCACGCCAGCCTTCACACATGTGACGATGACAGTCTTCAGACTTGGACCACGCCAGCCTTCACACATGTGACGATGACAGTCTTCAGACTTGGACCACGCCAGCCTTCACACATGTGACGATGACACTTTTCAGACTTGAACCACGCCAGCCTTCACACATGTGACGATGACAGGTTTCAGACTTGGACCACGCCAGCCTTCACACATGTGACGATGACAGTTTTCAGACTTGGACCACGCCAGCCTTCACACATGTGACGATGACAGTTTTCAGACTTGACCACGCCAGCCTTCACACATGTGACGATGACAGTCTTCAGACTTGGACCACGCCAGCCTTCACACATGTGACGATGACAGTTTTCAGACTTGGACCACGCCAGCCTTCTTAACTTGGATGCCTCCAGACTTCAGAGATTGACCATCCCACCATTCAGGCTTGGACGCTGTCGCTATTCAGACTTCGACTCCTCCAGTGCTCAGAGAGTGACGCTACCCCAGTTCAGACTTTAAAGCTGTCGATGTTGAACATGTTTGGTGCTAGAGCCAGTCTTCAGACTTTGATACTGCTAGCGTTAAGATGATGCTAGTCTTAAAAGTCTTAAGAGTTTGACACTGCCAACAGCAACCGGAATTGGTCGGGCGTGTGTGTTAAGACTCTGATGTTGCTAATAAAAAGACTTTAAAACTTCCGATCTCAGTTATCAGGGTACGACTTGATATTTGATTGTGTTAAGACTAACGCTGACAGTGTTAAGTTTAGGCTGACAGTGTTAAGTCTAGGCTGACAGTGGTAAATATGTGTCAGGCAGCATTAAGACTAACGCTGACTATGACAAGTCTAAAGCTGACAGTGTCAAGACTCATACTTACAGTTTTAAGTCTGCATCTGACATTGTTAAGACTGACACTGGCGGTTAAGTCTAAAGCTAACTGTGTTTGCCGTAATGCTGACTGTGTTACGTCCAAGTCTGACATTGTTAAGCCCAACACTGATAAGTAGTAACTCTGAGTCTGACAGTGTTAAGTCTAACGCTGACGGTGTTAAATCTAATGTTGATCGTGTTAAATCTAACGCTGACAGTATTAAGTCTGAGGCTGACAGTGTTAAGTCTGAGGCTGACAGTGTTAAGTCTGAGGCTGACAGTGTGAAGTCTGAGGCTGACAGTGTGAAGTCTGAGGCTGACAGTATTGAAATTGTGACCTTGCTAATGTTAAAACTGAAAATGTTGTTCTCAAGACTTATGGTGCCAGTGTTAAGCCTTTAACATCCCCTGTTAGTCTTAACGCATTTAGGGCGCTCGTATTCAGACGTGTGTCACCGTTAAGACTTATAAGACTTGTGCTATAAAGTCAGCGCTAATGGTGTGAAGTTCCTGAAACTACCATTACCAAGGCTAACACTGAGAGTTGTCAAGACTTAGATGCATCCTGCCCAGTCTTTTCCTTTAAGACTTTGGCGGAGTCGTCGTTAAGACACTTCTGATACCTCCAGTCTTTAAGACTTTAACGCAGTCAGTCTTAAGGCACTTACGACATCTCCAGTCTTTAAGACTTTATCACAGTCGGTGTTAAAAACGCCTCTAATATCTCCATTTTTTAAGACTTTGACGCAATCAGTCTCACGACACTTGTGCTGCTTCCAGTCTTTAGGACTTTGACACAGTCAGTGCTAAGCCACCTCTAATGCCTCCAGACTTGAAGACTTTACCGTGTAAGTCTTAAGATACCTCTAATGCCCTCAGTCTTCAAGTCTTTGACAGTGTTAAACGCCAGCCTTTGCCAGTCGGAAGACTTCACTGCTAACTTTAAGACTTGGTACACTGTGTAAGTGATTCATATTCTGCCAGTAACTGTTGCTAAAAGTCTGGTGGCGACTTCAGGCCTTCAGACTTTCACAGCGACCGTTGCCAAGACTTTGACTGCAACCCGTAAGCTGTGTTACCACTAGCGTCATGAACGTGTCAGGTAACATGCTGTGTTACCACTAGCGTCATGAACGTGTCAGGTAACATGCTGTGTTACCACTAGCGTCATGAACGTGTCAGGTAACATGCTGTGTTACCATTAGCGTCATGAACGTGTCAAGTAACATGCTGCGTTACCACTAGCGTCATGAACGTGTCAGGTAACATGCTGTGTTACCACTAGCGTCATGAACGTGTCAGGTAACATGCTGTGTTACCACTAGCGTCATGGACGTGTCAGGTAACATGCTGTGTTACCATTAGCGTCATGAACGTGTCAAGTAACATGCTGCGTTACCACTAGCGTCATGAACGTGTCAGGTAACATGCTGTGTTACCATTAGCGTCATGAACGCGTCAGGTAACATGCTGTGTTACCACTAGCGTCATGAACGCGTCAGGTAACATGCTGTGTTACCATTAGCGTCAGGAACGCGTCAGGTAACATGCTGTGTTACCACTAGCGTCATGAACGTGTCAGGTAACATGCTGTGTTACCATTAGCGTCATGAACGCGTCAGGTAACATGCTGTGTTACCATTAGCGTCATGAACGTGTCAGGTAACGTGCTGTGTTACCACTAGCGTCATGAACGCGTCAGGTAACATGCTGTGTTACCACTAGCGTCATGAACGCGTCAGGTAACATGCTGTGTTACCATTAGCGTCATGAACGCGTCAGGTAACATGCTGTGTTACCACTAGCGTCATGAACGTGTCAGGTAACATGCTGTGTTACCATTAGCGTCATGAACGCGTCAGGTAACATGCTGTGTTACCATTAGCGTCATGAACGTGTCAGGTAACGTGCTGTGTTACCACTAGCGTCATGAACGCGTCAGGTAACATGCTGTGTTACCATTAGCGTCATGAACGCGTCAGGTAACATGCTGTGTTACCATTAGCGTCATGAACGCGTCAGGTAACATGCTGTGTTACCATTAGCGTCATGAACGCGTCAGGTAACATGCTGTGTTACCATTAGCGTCATGAACGTGTCAGGTAACGTGCTGTGTTACCACTAGCGTCATGAACGCGTCAGGTAACATGCTGTGTTACCATTAGCGTCATGAACGTGTCAGGTAACGTGCTGTGTTACCACTAGCGTCATGAACGCGTCAGGTAACGTGCTGTGTTACCATTAGCGTTAATGTTTATCGGGAGCAGCTTTGTTCAAGCGAACTGTTGATCGGGATCGGCTGTGTTAAGGTGAACCGTTGGTTAAGAGAGGCTGTATAAAGGCGATTATTGATAGGAAACTGTCATGTTGAGACAAACAGTCAATCAGTAGTAGCTGTGCTAAGACAAACTGTTAATCTGGAGTTGCTGTGTTAAAGGCGAACAGTTGATCGCTGGTAACTATGTTTAGGCGAACTGTTAATTGGGAGCAGCTTTGTTTAGGCGAACTGTTAATCAGGAGCAGCTTTGTTTAGGCGAACTGTTAATCAGGAGCAGCTTTGTTTAGGCGAACTGTTAATCAGGAGCAGCTTTGTTTAGGCGAACTGTTAATTGGGAATAGGTGTGTTAAAGTAAACTTAAGTAGGAGCAGTTATGTTAAAGGGGATTTGTTAATCGGGAGCAGCTATGTTGAACCGAACCGTCGGTCAGGAGGAGCTTTATAAAGAGGAACTCTCAAGCAGGAGCCGCTAGGTTAAGACGCTCTGTTACACAGAAACATCTGTGTCAAAAGCGGACTTCACTCGGAGCACAGCCTCCATCAGGAACAGTCGTCTGAAAAGGGAGTGCTCAATGAAGAATGGCTATGTTAAGACGAGCCGCTCACCAGAGGCTTTGTTAAAAGCACCCGGCGCACGCGTTTGGCGGCGGCATCCCACAGTTCCTGTGTGGAGGCCGGCCACTGGCAGCTTGGCTGTGATGATCCCTCCTCCTCCTCTCGAACAGCTAAGCGGTGTAATTCTCTTCCTCCATCATGTAACCTCTCTTCCCTGAGGAGCCAGATCTACATCGACCTGCGAGACCTGATTAATTCTTACATTTTTCTTTCTTTAAGTTTTTACTATTTTTTTACGAGCGAGATGGTCTCATCTGGGGAATGTTTTACCCCTTCCATGACGGTCCTTGTTAGAAAAAAAAAAATCTAGATCTGCTCTTATTCCTCAGTTAAGACACTGTTAATCACGTATCGTCTGAGCTAAAATGAACTGTTGATAAAGGTTTGTATAACTGAGCGTGATGTGGCAAGTTACATCTGAATCAGAAACGACTTTTAACCCCTTGAGAATGGTAGTACGACCCTTGAGCACGACTGAACGATCCTTGTGTATGTTGGCTTGACCTTTGACCTGAAACTTAAGGATTAGGTCAAAGGTCACGCTAGCATACCGAAGAGTAGCTCAAGGTCGGTGGTGCTCAAGGGGTCAGTTGGTAACAGTTATTTATGAATGACTTTTTGACAGTTTAATGTTAGAGGAACTATTTAAATACGTTGTACTGAGTAGTACATGTGACCAAGCGGCTAACTTGAAGCAACTTCAGACGATTACATCTGTAATTAACAGAACTTTGAACAAGTAGCTTATTTTTTTTTTTCATGTCGAAGGCTTCAGTCACAGCCGCGCCTCACATAAAAAAAAAAAGGCTGTAGAGATAGAAATTTAGTGAGAAGAGGAGGAAAAAAGGAATGTTGGAAGAATTGGGAAACCTGCCTTTTCAAAAAGGGTGCATTTGGTAGCTCTTAGGGAGGACAAGAGAAAGTATGGAGTTCCAAAGTTGAGCGGTGTAGGGAAAGAAACAGATACCATCACGGCCCACCCTTGAGTTGCCGACGGCCACACGGTAATCATGTGACACAGCGGCAGTAAGTTCTTGGGAGCTTGAACGGGAGTAGTGTCTATAAAAGAGGGAAGGGGAACCAACGCTGCGGCTAAGGGAAAGACGGTCAAATTTTGAGGTTAGACTGAGAGAATGGTCAAGTTGGAATATTTTGGGCTAGACTCTTGTTAGGCAAGTTTGTACAGTTACAATTAGAACGATTTCTTTTTTCTGATCGTAAGAACTCTTCAGAGGAGAATTTTTGACACCCGAGCTGTTCTTCCAGTTTCCTAGAGGCACACAGTGTAATGTCTGGGTTTCAAGGTAGATTAGATGGTGCGATGATGGCAGGTAAGATACTTGTATTGAATAGTGGAATTATTCAACGGAGGTGGGAAAGTTGTGAAGTGATTTCAGAGAGAGAGAGAAAAATGGGAAGAAATTGGGTTTTAGGAGCGTTGAATCGAACTAGGTCATGTTTGCTTCATTGTAAAATCCTGTTGAAATCATATATGTAGTTGTCACGAGACGAGCGGTGAAGTAGATTTGAAAGAAGTGGAGGAATGCAGCAGT
Source organism: Panulirus ornatus (assembly GCF_036320965.1). NCBI lineage: Eukaryota > Metazoa > Arthropoda > Malacostraca > Decapoda > Palinuridae > Panulirus > Panulirus ornatus. Next base: position 33,621,835 of record NC_092234.1, on the reverse strand, counting down.
GTCGAATCTTCAGCGTATGTACGCATCTGGTTATCTGTTGAAGAAAGGAATTCGCTAAGAAAAAGGAGAAAGATCGTAGGAGGCGAGAGAGAACCCTGTGCGACACCGCAGTTTGACAGGGAAAGGGGGAGGGGTTGATCCGTCAACAACCACGGACCCTGACCGGCCAGAGAGGAAGCGAGAAAAGAGAGAATGGAGCGAGGGAGGAAAGCCAAAAGAGGGGTGGGAGGTGGGGGGTTTTGGAGGTCAGACCCTGCTGCCACACCCTGTCAGAAACCTTCGATATTGTGAGCGCTACAGACAGGAATCCATGGTCAGTTAGAAAGGAGGACCAGACATCAGTAACTCAGGAGCAGATATCACCGGTGGATCTGGCCTTGTGCAAGCCATACTGGTGGTCGGAAGGAATGACTTCTAAGATTTATGATATGCTTACTCTAACTTTCAACTAGTGTTACGTATAGTTAGAGGAACGCATGGCCATTGCAGCTGTGATTAGGTTATCTGATAATGAAAAGCATATTTACAATAAGAAAATCTTAAATCAGAAGCGGAGGTAATTGAATCAACATTTTAATTAACGGTATCTGCGTTTTGTGTTGTGTTAAGTATAACATTTATTTGATATTTAGATTTTGAACGAGAGCTGTTCTGGACGACGTCTCAGTTGAACTGAATCTCTTCTGCACTGCTGTGAGGGGGTTCTCAGCACCAGCAGTACATACATACATGCCATCCTGCTCTGGGGTCGCACCTTCATGCTAAAGGACCGCACCGTTGTGTCGTCCTCAATGGCCGCACCGTCGTGCTTAAGGGCCACATTATTGCCGTGTTCAAGGGCCGCATCGTTGTCCCCAAGGACCGCACCGTCGTCCTCAAGGGCCGCACTGTCGTGTTTAAGGTCCGCATCATCGCTCTCAAGGACCGCACCGTCGTCCTCAAGGGCCGCACTGTCGTGTTTAAGGTCCGCATCATCGCTCTCAAGGGCCGCACCGGTCGTGCTCGATAGGCTCAGCAGAACGGTGTGGTTGCCATCCAGATGGAGAGAGGAGGTCGAGAGTTCCACCTCCGAACACGTCTCCAGATGGATGCGTTCGCAGCCTCCCGAGTACAAGCGGCAGAATCCGTGAGCACGCTGGTGGCTGCTGGGAGCGGCCGGGGAAGGCAAGGCGGCTGTACTCCACGTTAAGCGGGGCCACACCTATTAGGCCGAGTTAAGTGCGCATCGATCCCCGCGGCTACTGCCCGCCCTGGTTTATTCTGCTGGCATATGAATAGAAAATGGCATCTCGATGAAAAATCGATAAGTAATTCAAAACATAAAAGAACAGTAATGCCGACTGTCTCGAAAACACTCGATTTAAAAGTGGGACTCCTCTTTTATTTTGCCACTCGTCAAAGTACCGTTGGTGGAGGCGAGAACTCGTAGAAATTATGCATCGCCAGCATTTCTAAAACCCCTGTTTCCAAGTTCATCTTCATAATGGCCTAGCACACCATCTAAAACAATCACGTGTCCGTGACGTCACCCGCTTCCCCGCCCGCTGGTTGGTCAAGACGTTGTGACGTCATGACTCTGGGCGGGAAGGCTAGCCAACATCTTCGCCATTTTCACTGTCTGAACCAAGACCTCATTTACATCTCGCCTGGCGTTTCTGATTTTCCACCATTTTATAGCAGATCTGAGGCGTGCTGACCGTGGCTGGTGCTGGCGGCCTGGTGGGTGCTTATGTGGAGGTGGTGATGGCGGGAGATACGAGGGAGTTTGAAGGGAAAAGTGATTTGGTTTAAGCATGATGGGACATTTTTATAAGACATGAGTGGTGAACAGGCGGGAGGGGGGGTGGGGTGGGGGGTGGTGACGAGGGGAGGGATGGAGGGTGGGGGGGTGAGGGAGGCTGTGATGAGGGGGGGTGAAAATCAATAACTCTGTCTGCGCCTTAAACTCGCTCCTGCCCGCGGAATGGCTATGCATAAATTAGTATAATTCTTGTACTTTCTCTTCATTGTCGCTTTGCCGGCCAGGATTTACTCGATTAATTTGAGTCTTGGCTGCGGCGGCGGAGGTGGGTCCGTCCAGCTGCTGCTGCTGCCCTCGAGAGCAGCAGCAGGAGCAGCAGCAGCTGCTGGAGGAGGGGAGGAGATGGGTGTTTTTAGCGAACCCTACAATCAGAAGGAACTGGGTAATGAAAGTAGAGTGTTGAGTGTGGGGGTGAAGGAGGCTGGCCAGCCAGAGGCACGAGACGGACGCTGGTGAGGAAGAAGACGAAGAGGAGGAGGAGGAGGAGGATGGCAGAGATGGGAGCGAGGGGACATGGCGAGAGAGAGAGAAGGATGGTGATGAAAATGGGGAGAGGCGGGAGCGGAAGGAGGAGTAAGAGTAAGAAAGAGGAGGAGGGAGAGGGTTGGGGTGGGGGGGAATAGGCGGGGGTGAAGGGGGAGTGGGGGACATGTCGATTTTTTTTACGTCGGGATGACTAGCGAATAGGCCGACCTTCGTCAAATATTCATAATTCCCGTAACGCCTCGGACCCCTGGCGTCGGGTTCAGTAGTTACTGCTGCGAAAACAGCCGACGCCGTACACCTCCTTACACCGTCTTTTGACGAGACTCCTGCCGTACCCAACCGCCGCTTATACGAAAAGAGCCGTTAATTACGAGAAATGCCCTCGTTGCCTTCAGCTTCGGACGCGGCCGTGACGTCACACAGAGGGGAAAAATAGGGGAGGCGAGCGAGCAGACACGTGGTAATGTTTACGTCCTGACCACTGCTTGCTGCTGCTGCTGCTGCTGCTGCTGTTGTTGTTTCTGCTCTCGGTGTTGCTCCTGCCTTGCTGCAGGAGCTCTTGTTGAAGCTGTTGCTCTTGCCCGTCTGGAAACCGAGATGCTTTTGTAGGTATTAGCGCTGTTTTGGGTCGCACTGCCGCTGCCTGTTGTCTTTGTTATTTCTCGTACCTCTATATGTGTGTTGCTTGATGATGAGGAGGAGGAGGAGGATAGTCTGGATGATGACTACGATGATTGTTGTGGTATAATGTTTCGAGTTAGGAGCCATCCGTTCTCTGTTTCTGATACAGCCTTCATATTATATTATTATTATACAAACTCAAGACCCCTCCTGTGGGGCTCCCATGCAGCTTCAAGGAGCAGGGGAATAGTACTCAACTGAAGATGGAAAATGTCCTCCACGAGTCTGTACTTCTTGCTGCAAGTTATCGCTCTCGCTGAAGCCACACAGTATGGGCAACAACGGCCACTTATATCAATATATATATATATATATATATATATATATATATATATATATATATATATATATATATATATATGAATATATATTGTAAGATTATCATGATGTATATACTTCATATTTGCCAAACATCAGAAGTAGTGTGAATTGGATTCCTCGTTAACAATGGCTCTTCTGCGGGTTTTAAAGCATTGCAGCAAACACATCAACACCCACGTACCTGTGACTTTTATATTCCCGGTTAAAGTTATGTAGAAATAGTTCAGTCTGGGTAACACATGACGTATCTTTTTTGTTTTCATTTGAAATTTCTGAATATCATTTTGCCCTCAGTCGACATGAAATGGACAGTTTTTGTAGAATCCAAGGTTATAGAAGACTCCTTTTTGTGTACGGTAAGATTTGGTTTGTTTTATTACCGTCTTAACATAATTAAGGTTCTGTGTTTAATTTAGGCTTGGTTGCTATCAAGAATTATGGCTGTTTAAGTCGTGATGGCTTTAGTGAGGAATGGTCCGTCTCCCAGGAGGGCTCTTTGTACACCGTGAGTGAGGCTGGTTGTGGATATGCATACTGAGAGTAACTGTGTAAGAATGGTAGCGTAGAGCTGCTGGTGAAATATTTGTATAGGTCCGGTAGAACAAACTGCGCCTTTTTTTTTCAGTGTTTGTATATATATGAATTTTTCGGCCGCTTACTTTTTGAATTTGATATACCTATATTGTTATCCTAATGGAATTGAATGTTCTTATATATGTTGAGGATCATTTTTCAAAACAAAATGTAGTTTTGAAATATTCTTCTCTTCCTAATCATACAAGATTTGCGACAACACATCTTCATGAATATGTAAATTGTACCGAGATGCCCATTATATATATATATATATATATATATATATATATATATATATATATATATATATATATATATATATATATATCCCAGATACTATTTCTGTTAAATAGTCCTGGTGTTATCCAGGACCTTCTTAAAGGCTTCTGCATCCCAGGGCTGCGCTACATGCAGTTGCAGCGTAATGCAGACTTCTTGCGTGCGAGACGTTGTTTCACGGGACTGCACTCCCAGTGATACGGCATGTGTAGCTTCAGTTAGTACAGGTCGCCATTCTCAACTACTTGTCATTGCCCTACGGGATATATTCTTGGACCAAAAAGATCACAACACAAAAATTCCCTTAATTAATTAAGATCCAAATGAGTCTTGATTTACCCGAGCTTCCATATATAACATGATCCGTTGGTTTTTCCGATCAACTTGGGTGAGTTGCACTAGCGAGAAATAGTGGAGGAAGCCTAACTTTTAAAGAAGAGAGCCTCAAAATAAAGAGTTTGTGTGGAAATTACGAGATGAATGACATGTATTTGATGCCAAGTATACCTGTAGTAGTGCTGGGGAATGACAGTGCAGGATAGCAGAATACAGAGCAGTGAGAGAGCGACAGACAGCAGGAGCAGCAGGAATGATGTGTGGTGATATATATAAAAGAGAGGCATGTAAAGTTAATATAGCGAGATCAGAAGTTTAGTGTACGGTTTGAGAAGAGAGCGAGCACTGGAGGACATATGATGAAGGCAGTGTTAGGGTCACGTGCGATGAACGAGGAAGACTGGAGATGACTGTCGTAAGTAGAGTATGTAGTGAAAGAGAGGAACAGATAGAAGGAGCGATAATGCAGGGTGTGTAGATCAAGGGGTGTGTGTGTGTGTGAGAGAGAGAGAGAGAGAGAGAGAGAGAGAGAGAGAGAGAGAGAGAGAGAGAGAGAGAGAGAGAGAATTTCAAAACACTTTAGGTTGTCAGACGAGAAGAATTAAGATTTAAGAAACTGGGGTAAGAGGGAATGAAGAGTGGGTCAGTTGTACGGGGGGAAGGGGGAGAGGGATAATTATTGATTGCGTGGGGGGAGAGGGCGCCCGTAGACGGTCGCCCATCCGATTTAAAGAGCATTTGCTTGCAACACGTGCGACCCGTGTGGTGGTGAGGAGGGTGTGGTGGTTGTGACTGGGTTCTCTTCGCACTCTAGTGTGGTGAGACGGTAAGTGCCGCAGCTTGGCAAGGGACGGATCGTCGGCAGGTGTGTGTCAGTACGAGAGAGAGAGAGAGAGAGAGAGAGAGAGAGAGAGAGAGAGAGAGAGAGAGAGAGAGAGAGAGAGAGAACCATGGAGACGGACATTTAATAAAGTCAGGTGGGTGTAGTAAGAAAGTCACTTTGGAAATGATATAATGAGCGAGTCTCCCTCCCTGGGACCCAGCTCTCTCTTCTGCCTTGACTCGTCACCTGCGCTTCTCTCTCTCTCTCTCTCTCTCTCTCTCTCTCTCTCTCTCTCTCTCTCTCTCTCTCTCTCTCTCTCTCTCTCTCTCTCTCCCCCTCCCCCGTTTGCCCAGTCTTCCCGTCTCGCCTGTTGTTAACGATGCCGTCACCATCGGGTCATTTCTTCCTGTGGTGTAGGGGGGGTCAGTGTTGCAGCAGTGTTGCCTCGTCTCACAAGGATAAGTAAAGCCCCGTGTTCCATACATCACTCAGTTGAGACCACTGTACTATGTGTTGCAAGTGTTTCTCGTGTGGAAGAAACACTCAGGAGATGAGTGTTGTCGAACGTTGTAGTGAAGCAGTGATTTCGTTATGACTGAATTCACTTTATCTCTCCGTACACTTGACTGTAAGTCTCACCTCCTTCTTCAGGTAGCTCAGGTGATGCAGGGATCACCTGCCCGGTACACTAGGAGACGACTGTGGTAGAGTGATTCGTGTTTTGGAAGGTCGAGGAATTTCATGCCCATTTTGTTAGCTTGCTCACATATATACTGCCAGAGGCCGTTCAGCCAAGCTTATGATTGGAACATTTGATCACTGGTGTTTCAAAGTGGCCAGCGCTTGATGCTGTCAGTATATTCTATTCTGTCTTAAAGTAACCATCTCCTTCCACTTCAGGGTAGAGCGAAGATATCCTGCTGTGTCAGGTTAAGCGTTGGGAGGTCAAGGTCAGAGCGTTAGCTACAGTCGGGTGGGGTGTTACATAATGAGCACCCGGGTCAAGTATGGCTCAGTTCCCCCTCTTGTCAGCGCCAACTCCTTATTCTTATATTAGTTATTTGATCGCCCGACGCATGTGATGTTATTATACCTCACCTGGTGATCGCCCGACACATGTGATGTTATCATACCTCACCTGGTGATCGCCCGACGCATGTCGTGTTATCATACCTCACCTGGTGATCGCCCGACGCATGTGATGTTATCATACCTCACCTGGTGATCGCCCGACACGTGTGTTATCATACCTCACCTGGTGATCGCCCGACGCATGTCATGTTATCATACCTCACCTGCAGTAGGGCATATCATTTTACCCACGTTGGTATCTGTATGTTAATTTGTTGTTTTCTTTAAGTAAAACCCAGAAGACATACTGCGCACAGTAGTATAACACACACACACACACACACACACACACACACACACACACACACACGCACACATACACACACACATAGAGTGAACGAAGGCCTTAAAAGGAGCAGTATTTAGCGGTAAATAAGCTGCGGGGGATTTGTGTGTGGAAGGGACTTGGGAGTGGACATTGCACCAAACGTTATCACCAGAGTTGATCCTCAAGAGTATTGTACGGGAAGCAAGCCACCGATTGGTAAATATAGAGTAATTCTCATGTGAACATGGGTAAAAAAAATGTTGAGCCAAATGCTTACGGCGTATATTAGTCTAAAACTAGAAAATGCTACACAAATTTGGTCCTCGCACTTTTTTGAAATAAAGTCGAGGAGGTGTAAAGGAAGATGATAGAGATGGAACCACAATTAAGAGAGATGGTTACAATGAAAGATTCGTGGTCATATACCTTCCCATCATCAAAGAGAAGTCTTAGGTTTCTGTTGTGTGAACCAACTTGATGATGTCAGCAGTGAACACTTCTGCGACAGATGCAAAAATAGAGTAATGAGAGGCCATGAGTAGGCCAAACACGCATTGCAAAAGATGTAAAGAAGGTTGTAGGTATATGGAGTAAGTTGTTCGGTGAAGTTGTGAATAATAACAGCATATAGACTATACGTTTAAATAGTAACATGACTATAGAGAAGGCTCAAGAGATGGGTCCCCACGAGTACAGAACCCCTGCACAGGTATGGAATTACAATAAAGATCTCTCTTGTCCAGTTTCTGTCATATGGAAATGCTTCATGTAGGATCTGTTCCTGCAACTCATATGGAAATGCTTCATGTAGGATCTGTTCCTGCAACTCATATGGAAATGCTTCATGTAGGATCTGTTCCTACAACTCATATGGAAATGCTTCATGTAGGATCTGTTCCTGCAACCCATATGGAAATGCTTCATGTAGGATCTGTTCCTACGACTCGTATGGAAATGCTTCATGTAGGATCTGTTCCTGCAACTCATATGGAAATGCTTCATGTAGGATCTGTTCCTGCAACTCGTATGGAAATGCTTCATGTAGGAGCTGTTCCTGCAACTCATATGGAAATGCTTCATGTAGGAGCTGTTCCTGCAACTCATATGGAAATGCTTCATGTAGGGTCTGTTCCTGCAACTCATATGGAAATGCTTCATGTAGGAGCTGTTCCTGCAACTCATATCACAAGGTTTAAGCGTTATCTAGTTAAAGCTCCCCCACCCCCCCGCCAGATAACTTGCCAATACGTAAATGACATTGATATGGTATGTTTGACCGTCTCTGGCTGCAGAACACGTGCCTTATGGAATAACCTTGCGTTCGGCTGTGCTGGTCAGGTGGCACACGTGGAAACATTAATATCTGGTGTTTTCTGGCAGGGGGGAGTTCCACCTCCATATTTCCTCGTTCGATCTCCTGCCGTACAGCGGGGAACGCCTGTACACAATTTCCTGATCGATTTGCACAAGGTTCTGGTGGGGAGGAAAACACGTGAAACTTTCCCACATGGTATGTGATGCACGCACGGTCCTGCCCACACTGGGTCTTCCACTTATTTCCCGTTCTGTGGTCAGTATATTTTTTTCTCTCCCTGAAGGACTGTGAGGATTACCCACATGCGACTTGAGAAACTGCTGTTGGGAAATTGGTTGTTCGTGTGGTAGGTGTTGAATGCTTAGTGTGGTAGCATTCACGTTGAATCCATACTATGGTAGGATCCTAGTGTATGTGGTAGGATCCTAGTGTATGTGGTAGGATCCTATTGTATGTGGTAGGATCCTAGTGTATGTGGTAGGATCCTAGTAGTGTGGTAGGATCCTAGTGTATGTGGTAGGATCCTAGTAGTGTGGTAGGATCCTAGTAGTGTGGTAGGATCCTAGTGTATGTGGTAGGATCCTAGTGTATGTGGTAGGATCCTAGTGTATGTGGTAGGATCCTAGTGTATGTGGTAGGATCCTAGTGTATGTGGTAGGATCCTAGTGTGTGTGGTAGGATCCTAGTGTATGTGGTAGGATCCTAGTGTATGTGGTAGGATCCTAGTGTATGTGGTAGGATCCTAGTGTATGTGGTAGGATCCTAGTAGTGTGGTAGGATCCTAGTAGTGTGGTAGGATCCTAGTGTATGTGGTAGGATCCTAGTGTATGTGGTAGGATCCTAGTGTATGTGGTAGGATCCTAGTGTGTGTGGTAGGATCCTAGTGTATGTGGTAGGATCCTAGTGTATGTGGTAGGATCCTAGTGTATGTGGTAGGATCCTAGTGTGTGTGGTAGGATCCTAGTGTGTGTGGTAGGATCCTAGTGTGTGTGGTAGGATCCTAGTGTATGTGGTAGGATCCTAGTGTATGTGGTAGGATCTTAGTAGTGTGATAGGATCCTAGTGTGTGTGGTAGGATCCTAGTGTATGTGGTAGGATCCTAGTGTATGTGGTAGGATCCTAGTGTATGTGGTAGGATCCTAGTGTATGTGGTAGGATCCTAGTGTATGTGGTAGGATCCTAGTGTATGTGGTAGGATCCTAGTGTGTGTGGTAGGATCCTAGTGTATGTGGTAGGATCCTAGTGTATGTGGTAGGATCCTAGTGTATGTGGTAGGATCCTAGTAGTGTGGTAGGATCCTAGTGTATGTAGTAGGATCCTAGTGTGTGTGGTAGGATCCTAGTAGTGTGGTAGGATCCTAGTAGTGTGGTAGGATCCTAGTGTATGTAGTAGGATCCTAGTGTGTGTGGTAGGATCCTAGTAGTGTGGTAGGATCCTAGTAGTGTGGTAGGATCCTAGTAGTGTGGTAGGATCCTAGTGTATGTAGTAGGATCCTAGTGTGTGTGGTAGGATCCTAGTAGTGTGGTAGGATCCTAGTAGTGTGGTAGGATCCTAGTGTATGTGGTAGGATCCTAGTGTATGTGGTAGGATCCTTGTGTATGTGGTAGGATCCTAGTAGTGTGGTAGTATCCCAGTCCACTGTATAGTGTAGTAGTGTGCTAGTAGTGTGGTAGTGTCCGAGCTGAATACATAGTGTGGCAGTGTCCTACTTCAATACATAGTGTGGGAATATCCTGGTAATATGGTAATAACTGGTAGTGTGGTAATAACCTAGTAATTTGGTAATATCTGGTATTGTGGTAGTTTCCTGGTAATGTGGTAATATCCTGGTAGTGTGGTAGTATCTGGTAATGGTGATATCCTGGAAGTGTGGAAGTATCCTAGTAGTGTGGCAGTATTCTGGTAGTGTGGTAGCATCCTGATAGTGTGGTAGTATCTTAGTAGTGTGGTAGTATCCTGGTAGTGTGGTAGTATCCTGGTAGTGTGGTAGTATCCTGGTAGTGTGGTAGTATCCTAGTAGTGTGGCAGTATTCTGGTAGTGTGGTAGCATCCTGATAGTGTGGTAGCATCCTGATAGTGTGGTAGTATCCTGGTAGTGTGGTAGTATCCTGGTAGTGTGGTAGTATCCTGGTAGTGTGGTAGTATCCTGGTAGTGTGGTAGTATCCTGGTAGTGTGGTAGTATCCTGGTAGTGTGGTAGTATCCTGGTAGTGTGGCAGTATTCTGGTAGTGTGGTAGCATCCTGATAGTGTGGTAGTATCTTAGTAGTGTGGTAGTATCCTGGTAGTGTGGTAGTATCCTGGTAGTGTGGTAGTATCCTGGTAGTGTGATAGTATCCTGGTAGTGTGGTAGTATCCTGGTAGTGTGGTAGTATCCTGGTAGTGTGGTATTATCCTGGTAGTGTGATAGTATCCTGGTAGTGTGATAGTATCCTGGTAGTGTGGTAGTATCCTGGTAGTGTGATAGTATCCTGGTAGTGTGATAGTATCCTGGTAGTGTGGTAGTATCCTGGTAGTGTGGTAGTATCCTGGTAGTGTGATAGTATCCTGGTAGTGTGGTAGTATCCTGGTAGTGTGATAGTATCCTGGTAGTGTGGTAGTATCCTGGTAGTGTGATAGTATCCTGGTAGTGTGATAGTATCCTGGTAGTGTGATAGTATCCTGGTAGTGTGGTAGTATCCTGGTAGTGTGGTAGTATCCTGGTAGTGTGGTAGTATCCTGGTAGTGTGGTAGTATCCTAGTAGTGTGGCAGTATTCTGGTAGTGTGGTAGCATCCTGATAGTGTGGTAGTATCCTAGTAGTGTGGTAGTATCCTGGTAGTGTGGTAGTATCCTAGTAATATCACATTTGCTTGCTATTTTGTGTACGTACGTGTGTTTAGACCATCTTCGATGTAATTTTCATTCTTTCTGTCCTTCGTCGTATTTTTTCATCATGAAAGACGGTTTTGGTGTCTTAGATCTAAGAGGAGAATTGTTGTGTACGTGTGTGTGTGTGTGTGTGTGTGTGTGTGTGTGTGTGTTTCGTTAGCAAAACTAAGTATAACGAATCCGTTTGGATAAGACGCTGCTAGATTTCAGGACAGCATCGGATTGGACGTCATAGATAATTCCCTTAGTTCTTATCAAGTTAGTAACGTCCAACAAGTATAAGCCATGTTTGTGAAATATTGCCTCGTTGTGCAGTGGTTCTACACATCATTAAGAAAATATCAGGATCCACAAAGTAACAGTTGAGAAAGATTACCTTAAAAGATATTCAAGTAATTTGTTATGAATTACTTGACTTACATCCGCTCCAAAATGTCGGTGTCCCTGACGTACTGCTTTGCTGTATGAGAAAAAGAATGTTCAAAAATATTCAAGTGGTCATCGGGTAGGGACTGGTGGGCTGGCTGACCACCGTCTTAATCGGTTGTCGGGAGCGTTGAGGGACAGCCCGGGTCCCGCGGCTCTAGTATCCCAAGAGCTTAGTAAGACTGGTCAAACAGGCTGGGCAAACAGGAGGGTCAGTTGAGCGTCTAGACGGGCGGCGGACGCTCGCCTGATAGATGTGTCCAGCCAGGCCACCCGACCACAACCGTCGTACCACTACTACTACTACTACTACTACTGCCCGTCCACACCGGCGCGTCGCAACTGCAAGCTCCCGTCTGTGGTGCGGTACGCCGAGGTCTGGTGGTGTGGGGGAGAGGAGAGGAAGTTCAAGGTCCAGTGTCTCCTGCAAGATGGATAAATTTTGTTCACTCTCTCTCTCTCTCTCTCTCTCTCTCTCTCTCTCTCTCTCTCTCTCTCTCTCTTTGGTATCTATTGGACAGAGATCCCTCTCGAGAGAGCGTACGTGCCAAAGTTGCAGACGATACAGGTCTTCGAGGAGTGGGCAGACCCGCAGGATGACACACGGGAAGGCCGTTCACACTCACAGTCATGAGTCTATAGGAAAGAACTCCCCGCTAACTGATAACATCAGGATGGCTAAAGTCTCCGACTGCCTCTTGTGGTGCCATGACACGAAGGCTGTAAGCTCTTGCCAGCCTCACCCCCGAGCTTTTCATCTGTCCTGCTTGGTCGAATCTCGGAGGAAAAAGAATGAAGATGGTGAGGATAATAGGCAAATATTATTTTGGCTGTTTACCTGCCACTTACGAGGCAATTATTGTAATTGAGGAGCCTACTATAGGAGGTACATGTATTAAAGTAGTTCATGTACTAGAGGAAGTACATGTAATATAGGAAGTGAAGGCACGGTAGGAAGTACGTTTTACTCTAGGAAGTACATGTACTATGGAAAGTAAATGTGCAATGTAAGACAGTTATGCTCTGTTCTTCCTATGGTAAACGTGCTTACGTTTACTGCAGGAAGTACCTGTACTATAGCATGTACATGTACAGTAGCTGGTACTTGTACTATGTACTTCCTAAAGTAAACATAATGACGTTTATTACAGGAAGAACATGTGTTATAAGAAATACATTAACCATAGGAACTGCATGTACTATTCATGGGTGAATGACGGTCCACACGTGTGTGGTAAATAATCAAGTGGGTTTATATCTACCAGGGAGGGGGGGAGGGGACACTGACACCACTCCTGGTTCATATATATATATATATATATATATATATATATATATATATATATGGGATAAAGGAGAAATAATACTTACCACGTATTCCCGGCGTGTCGTAGCAGGCGACTAAAAGGGGAAGGAGCGTGGGGCTGGAAATCCTCCCATCTCATTTTTAATTTTCAAAATTCCAAAAGAAGGAACAGAGAAGGGGCCAAGTGAGGATATTCCCTCTATGGCTCAGTCCTCTGTTCTTAACGCTACCTCGCTAATGCGGGAAATGGCGAATAGTATGAAAAAAAAAAAAAAAAATATATATATATATATATATATATATATATATATATATATATATATATATTTTTTTTTTTTTTTTTTTTTTTTTTTCTCTCTCATACATGATCGCCATATCCCGCATCAGCGAGGTAGCGTTAAGAACAGAGGACTGAGCCATAGAGGGAATATCCTCACCTGGCCCCCTTCTCTGTTCCCTCTTTTGGAAAATAAAAAAAAAAAAAACCACAGGTATACAATCCTGTCGCTACGGCAGTACAAAACCATTTCTTCACTTGATTCTTTTCACATCTTGTGTTGAGGCCACTACCGTAGTCCCATGGTCGCACGTCGTTGTGTCTACAGACACCCTCAGAACACCTGGTGAAGGCAGACATTAAGCTGGTGTTGTCAACCCTTCATCACATACTACTACACACACACACACACACACACACACACACACATTATATATATATATATATATATATATATATATATATATATATATATATATATATATATATATATATATATATATATATATATCCCTGGGGATAGGGGATTAAGAATACTTCCCACGTATTCCCTGCGTGTCGTAGAAGGCGACTAAAAGGGGAGGGAGCGGGGGCTGGAAATCCTCCCCTCTCGTTTTTTTTTTAATTTTCCAAAAGAAGGAACAGAGAATTGGGCCAGGTGAGGGTATTCCCTCAAAGGCCCAGTCCTCTGTTCTTAACGCTACCTCGCTAATGCGGGAAATGGCGAATAGTTTGAAAGAAGAAAATATATATATATATATATATATATATATATATATATATATATGTGTGTGTGTGTGTGTGTGTATAATGATCTCCATTGATTTTGAAAATGTAGGCAGGTTAATGGTAAACGACATGATTAAGTATAATAGTAGGTATTTGTAGCTGCTTTCGTGGTTGGTGCTGCCAAATATTGTAAAAACAATTTTCACCTATAGCGGTTTTACCTTTAAGAATACTCTATAGAATGTTATTACTGTATATCCTACAGGTAATGTAGGTGGCGTTTGCGTTATCAATTATTTTTGTGGATACGTAACAAAGGCAGGGTCGCGGGAGGGTGTGGGGTTGTGGGGGGATGCATTAGGATGTTTCGTTACGTGCTACGTATTTCTCTGGAGGTGGCCTACGTAGGTTAGTTGTTGAGGCGAGGTAGGCTTGGTAAGGCTGTACAAACAAGATAGCCAGGTAATTGGCTCATTTGAGCGTGTGAGCCGCGGGACCCGGAGGGGGAACGGGAGGGAGAGGCAAGGGGGAGGTGTTGAGAGAGAGAGAGAGAGAGGAATGTAGTCTGCTGAAGGATAGTGGTTGTGTTGTGTTTAGTTCGTCGTAACATCACACGATCGGTTGTACCCCTTGAACATGACGATACGACCCCAGGAGCGCGCCAGTACGACCCCAGGAACCCGCTAGTACGATCCCGGGAGCGCGCTAGTACGACCCCAAGAGCGCGCTAGTACGACCCCAGGAGCGCGCTAGTACGAACCCAGGAGCGCTCTAGTGCGAACCCAGGAGCACGCTAGTGCGACCCCAGGAACGCGCTAGTGCGACCCCAGGAGTGCTCTAGTGCGAACCCAGGAGCGCGATAGTGCAACCACACGAGCGCGCTAGTACGACCCCAGGAGCGCGCTAGTACGAACCCAGGAGCGCGCTAGTACGACCCCAGGAGCGCGCTAGTACGAACCCAGGAGCGCGCTAGTACGACCCCAGGAGCGCGCTAGTACGAACCCAGGAGCGCGCTAGTACGACCCCAGGAGTGCGCTAGTACGACCCCAGGAGTGCTCTAGTACGAACCCAGGAGCGCGCTAGTACGACCCCAGGAGCGCGCTAGTACGACCCTTGGGGGCGGTAAACCTGACTTTTGACCCGAACCTCAAGGGGTCAGGCTGACAGACTCGGCCATCGTAGCCAGGAGTCGTACTGTCGTGCTCAAGGATTTACTGTGGTCAGTCAGTAGTGGGAGGAGGTAGGGGGTCATGTGGCGGGAGGGGGTTGGGGCTCACGTCCCTACCCGGCATCGAAGCCATGGCATGGGATCCGGGTAATTTAGATGAATGGGAGGCAGCACGTCACGCCACCATATATCTCATGTGGAGGGATTTCCCTTTTGCAACAGACCTCACCGCCCGTGTCTCCGTTTATCACGCAGGAACTTAACATCTGATGTGAATATGGATTTTTCTCTCTCTTGGCAGATGGCTTCCACTGTCTCTGTCTGTCTGTCTGTCTGTGGTAGGCAGCCACCGACCAGGGAGGTACATTACCGGTGCTACTCGTCAGGGTATAGGGAGGGTTAGTGAAGGCTGCGTAGCGAGCAAACACTTCGGTGGCTTTCAGTGGTCTTTCCCTTGGCCCAGATAGTTTCTTTTCTTTGTGCGCCACCCACACCTGGGCTGCTGGTATTCAGGCCATAGATATTTAATCAGCACGGGTCTTGCCGAGGTTGCATCCGCATAAGTTCGAATCCTAAGAGCGGCTGTTCGCCCACAGTCAGTCCCAGCTGTTCATCCTTTCCTCGAATCTGGTCGATAAATGGATACACCGCTTCGGCTGAGGCGTGTGTGTGTGTGTGTGTGTGTGTGTGTGTGTGGTGTATCCACATAGGAGTAAAAAGATGGTGCAAGGTTAAGAGACGAGTCAAACGAGTGTAAAACTCTCTTCCCGCAGCACACAAATAGTGGTCACACATAACATTTGACAACACGTACTCAACTCACGTGACTCGTTCTTATTAATTGTATATTCCTGCGGTGAGCACTACGCGCTGGCCTAACCTTTTAAGAAATATCGTCGTAAGTAATTCTCTCTCTCTCTCTCTCTCTCTCGAACTCACCACTCGACTACCTTGTCTCTTTCCAATTTTTAAACCTGATAACCTCGCTTTTAATCGCATTTACCCTCAACTTTTTCCTTTCACACACTCGCCCAAACTCAGAAATCATCCCATGTAGTTTCTCATTCGACTCTGTCACCAGCGCCGTATGTGTGTATGTATGACTCAAGATGAAGTTTCTCGTGACTGGCGGAATGCCTGTATAGTGCCGCAGTGTAAAGGCAAGTAGGAAAGAATTGACTGTATGAATTACAGAGGCATACAGTAAATCCGGTGAGTATGCCTGGTAAGATGTATGGGAGAGTGGCGACACGCACTGAGCACCGGACTGGGGAGGAACAGCGTGGCTTTGGGAGTGGTTGAAGGTGGGTGTGGACCAGGTATTTTCTTTGAAGAATTTGTGTGAGAAATATTCAGGGGAAGATGAGGATTGGTGTGGTACATTTATGGATCTGGAGAGAGTGTGTGATAGGTGTATAGAGATGCTGTGTGAGAGGTGCAACGAATGTATGATGTGGGAAGGAAGGGAAAGACCAGACGAATATGACGTGTGTGTCAGGAGGGAGGGAAGACGATGAGTTGTTCCAGATGAAGGATGTGATGTATATCAACTGACTTAGATTTCTCTCTTGTGTCTCCCCTGATGATGTGATTATTACATGAAAGTGCACTTGGGAACTTACCGTGTTTCATTTTCCCCGTGGACTCATAGGAATATATATATATATATATATATATATATATATATATATATATATATATATATATATATATATATATATATATATATATATATATATGGGAGCGGGGGGCTGGAAATCCTCTCCTCTCGTTTTTTTTAATTTTCCAAAAGAAGGAACAGAGAATTGGGCCAGGTGAGGGAATTCCCTCAAAGGCCCAGTCCTCTGTTCTTAGCGCTACCTCGCTAATGCGGGAAATGGCGAATAGTTTGAAAGAAAGAATATATATATATATATAAATATATATATATATATATATATATATATATATATATATATATATATATATATATATATATATATATATATATATACACACACATAAAGAGTGTGGATGAGAGAGCAGAAGAGGGTGTGTTGAAATGGTTAGGACATATGGAACGAATGAATGAGGAATGGTTGACAAAGAGGATATATGTGTCAGAGGTGGAGGAAACAAAGAGAAGCGGGAAAACAAATTGGAGATGCAAGGATTGAGTGAAAAAGATTTTGAGCGATCGGGGCCTGAGCATGGAGGAGGGTGAGAGGCGTGCAAGGGTTAGAGTGAATTGGAACGATGTAGTATACCAGGGTTGACGTGCTGTCAGTGGACAGAACTAGGGCATGTGAAACGTCTGGGGTAAACCATGGAAAGGTCTGTGGGGCCTGGATGTGGATAGGGAGCTATAGTTTCGGTGTATCTCTCATAACAGCTAGAGACTAAGTGTACACGAATGTGGCCTTTATTTGTCTGATTTCCTGGCGGTACCTCGCTGACGAGGGGGATGGCGCCGGGAATGGATGAAGGCAAGCGAGTGTGAATATGTACACGTGCATGTATGTACGTGTTTGTGTATGTGTATGTATATATGTATATGTTGCTATGTATATGTATGTATATGTGCGTGTTTGAATATATGTTTGTGTATGAGTCTTTCTTCGTCTGTTTCCTGGCGCAATCTTGCTGATACGTGAAACAGCGATCAAGTGTATATATATATATATATATATATATATATATATATATATATATATATATATATATATATTCCTTTCTTTTCTTATCCATAGGGAAATGAGACAAGATAAGTCCCAGGTGCACTTTCGTGTAATGATCATTTCATCAAGGGAGATACAAGAAAGGAATATAACAGTCTCTTCCTTGTGTATCAACTAAATGTTATACAGGTTTGAACCTCTTTAATCCGGCATCATTTGGATCTGACTATCACCGGACCACAGAAAATACCGGAAAACAGAAATTGACCTCTAAGAGAATCCCCTATGTGAATATATACCCTTCCCCTAATCCTGCTAACTCAGTCCACACATATTGCTGTGTTATCTAAGGTAGAGCAAAGCTTGAAACTGGAAATAATACAACTAATAATGCTTCCAAGCGAGGTTATTATTGTTACATCTGATTTCATCAGAAGTATCCCCAGATGGAGAGACTCCGCGGTATCTTGGGCGAGGGTTTTTCGTGGCGCACGACGCCAGTGCAGGGCAGATTCGACAACATAATACACTTGTTCTGGGGCTGAGTTTTCCCCTGCCACCAACTGTGCAAATTCATCCTCAGACTTTGTGGCAGCTTTGTGTTTGAGCAGTTAATGTAACGAACGACCATACATTGGTAGTTAATGTAACGAACGACCATAGGTTGGTAGTTTATGTAACGAACGACCATACATTGGTAGTTAATGTAACGAACGACCATAGATTGGTAGTTGGCTTTGGTCGACTCTTGTTACCGTTGTTGTTGTTGTTATCGTCAAGACAGCCATCCCTCGCAGGGGTCGGGCCTCCCTGCGTCAGTCCCAGCCAGGCAGCCTGCTCGTACACTCACTCTCACCCTGTACGTAAATGCTCTTGGTTTTTTGATAGAAAACTGGAGTTTTTATCGATTCTTGTAATACGACCTTTCACTACAAGCTTCCTCCGCGTCAGCACTACGCTTTTCACCGCACACACTATGTACTGAAGTTCCATGTCTCCACTTAGCTTGTGTAACCATCCTTGCGAATATTCACACTCACTCATAGTCTAGCTTTAGTTCTCTATGGAAAACTTTGTGTTCGATAAGCATCTCCCCAAAAATGCTTACACCTTCATTACGTGGGAGCTTGAACCATTTTATAAGTGCACTGCCTAATTCTGTACTCTTGGCACCTACCTTTCAAAGTTTTTCTAAACTTTAAACTTTTCTGGCTTTCATTTTCAGCAAAAAACTGAATATAAGAAATTAACAGGACTGTTGATTAGCTTGGCTGCAGTGTAAACAGATTTTAGCGCCTTAACCTAGGCACACATTGAAACTCAGGGCAGTACAGCACAAGGCAGACACGGCAGGGTAGCACAGCGCAGGGCAGACACAGAGCAGGGCAGCACAGGGCAGACACAGGACAGGGCAGACACAGAGCAGGGCAGCACAGGGCAGGGCAGTACAGCACAGGGCAGGGCAGTACAGCACAGGGCAGACACAGCACAGGGCAGACACAGCACAGGGCAGACACAGCACAGGGCAGACACAGGGCAGGGCAGGGCAGCACAGCACAGGGCAGACACAGCACAGGGCAGACACAGCACATGGCAGACACAGCACAGGGCAGACACAAGGCAGGGCAGACACAGCACATGGCAGACACAGCACAGCACAGGGCAGACACAAGGCAGGGCAGGGCAGCACACCATGGCAGCAGCATAGGTGAGGTGCGCACATTGAGAGGCAGTCTTTCGTGGTGTGTGTGTGTGTGTGTGTGTGTGTGTGTGTGTGTGTGTGTGTGTGTGTGTGTGTTTGGTAGTCCCTCTGCTGTACTGGTCATGGCTAGATTGGAATATTTTTAGATATAGAGTCAGAATCGGACTCTGAAATGGAGCATTTATTGCTACTATACGACATCAGCAAAAGAAAGAAGTCGGTATGAGGAAGGTGAGTACATGAAGAAACGAAGTACGTACGTGTGATGAAGAATTTGCCCCAACATTCGAATTGTCCGATGCAAAATTTAGGAACTGCTTTTGATTAAGCAGACAACAGTTTGATGACGTGCATTGTATGATAGAGCGTGACAGTAGTTCAGAAGGATGTAATGCCACTGAATAGACTGACAATTGGCACGAGTGAAGCAGAAATCTGTGTTTCAACCTCTGTGCAGCGCAGGGTAACGCAGGCCTGCACATGCTGGCAGATCCACAAACTATAGGCGATCAGATTCAGAACGTGCCGGACCACAGAGCGCCGGATTAGAGAGGTCCAACCTGTATTTCCTTCTTGAGTCTCCCTTGATGATGTGATCATTACACGAAATGCACTTGGGGACATATCGTGTTTCATTTCCCCGATGATTAGAAGGAAATTACTTGATCTCGCGATCAATTGTAATCTTTTTCAATATGTATCTATATATATTGTACTTGTCCAACGTTTTCTTCGTCAGCGTGGTAGCACTAGGAACAGATGAACGAAGGCCATATTCGCCACATCCATTCTCTAGCTGTTATGTGCAATTCACCGAAACAAAAGCCCCCTATTCACAACAAGGCCCCACAGACTTTATACCCAACCGCTTCACGTGCTCTGGTTAAGTCCACTGACAGCACTTCAACCCCTGTACGCCACATCGTTCGAATCACTCTGTCCCGTACACCTCTTTCACCATACTGCATGTTCAGTCTCCGGTTGCTCAGTTTTCTTTTTTCACTCTATCTTTCTATTTGCAATTTGTGTCTCCCCTTTCACCTTATCCCCTCCACTTCTGACTTTTAATTCCACTTTGGCATCCTCTCCTCACTCATTGTCCCCATATGTCCAAACCATTTCAGCACAAGCTCTTCAGCTTTTTACCCTCTAGGTTCTTCGTATAACCACACCTCTCTCGCACCCTTTAAGTACTGACTCGATCAAACCACCTGACGTCACATATTCTCCTTAAACACCTCATTTTCAACACATTCTCCCTCCTCCGCACATCGTCATCTATAGTCCATGCCTTGCATCCTTACAGCATCGCTGGGACTACAGTACCTTCAAACATCCTCGCTTTTACCTACTGGAAAATGACTTCTCACATTCCTCAGTAACCTCGGAATCTTCTTTCGCTGCTATGTCTACTGCCAGGTGTCGAAAACACTTCACTTCTTCCACATTAGATTTTCTCTGTTGAAACTCACACCCTAACTAACCTGTCTCTCTGCACTGCTAAAACAAATGACCTTATATATATATTTTTTTTTTTTTTTTTTATACTTTGTCGCTGTCTCCCGCGTTTGCGAGGTAGCGCAAGGAAACAGACGAAAGAAATGGCCCAACCCCCCCCATACACATGTATATACATACGTCCACACACGCAAATATGCATACCTACACAGCTTTCCATGGTTTACCCCAGACGCTTCACATGCCTTGATTCAATCCACTGACAGCACGTCAACCCCGGTATACCACATCGCTCCAATTCACTCTATTCCTTGCCCTCCTTTCACCCTCCTGCATGTTCAGGCCCCGATCACACAAAATCTTTTTCACTCCTTCTTTCCACCTCCAATTTGGTCTCCCTCTTCTCCTCGTTCCCTCCACCTCCGACACATATATCCTCTTGGTCAATCTTTCCTCACTCATTCTCTCCATGTGCCCAAACCACTTCAAAACACCCTCTTCTGCTCTCTCAACCACGCTCTTTTTATTTCCACACATCTCTCTTACCCTTACGTTACTCACTCGATCAAACCACCTCACACCACACATTGTCGTCAAACATCTCATTTCCAGCACATCCATCCTCCTGCGCACAACTCTATCCATAGCCCACGCCTCGCAACCATACAACATTGTTGGAACCACTATTCCTTCAAACATACCCATTTTTGCTTTCCGAGATAATGTTCTCGACTTCCACACATTCTTCAAGGCTCCCAGAATTTTCGCCCCCTCCCCCACCCTATGATCCACTTCTGCTTCCATGGTTCCATCCGCTGCCAGATCCACTCCCAGATATCTAAAACACTTCACTTCCTCCAGTTTTTCTCCATTCAAACTCACCTCCCAACCTTATATATATATATATATATATATATATATATATATATATATATATATATATATATATATATATATATATATATATATAAGGCGATCTAGACACACATACAAGAGCAGTGTGGTTTCAGAAGTGGTAGTGGATGTGTGGATCAGGTGTTTGCTTTGAAGAATGTATGTGAGAAATACTTTGAAGAGCAAATGGATTTGTATGTAGCATTTGTGGATCTGGAGAAGGTATATGATAGAGTTGATAGAGATGCTCTATGGAAGGTATTAAGAATATATGGTGTGCGGAGAAGTTGTTAGAAGCAGTGAAAAGATTTTATCGAGGATGTAAGGCATGTGTACGTGTAGGAAGAGAGGAAAGTGATTGGTTCTCAGTAAATGTTGGTTTGCGGCAGGGGTGTGTGATGTCTCCATGGTTGTTTAATTTGTTTATGGATAGGTTTGTTAGGGAGGTGAATACAAGAGTTTTGGAAAGAGGGGCAAATATGCAGTCTGTTGTGGATGGGAGAGCTTGGGAAGTGAGTCAGTTGTAGTTCGCTGATGATACAGCGCTGGTGGCTGATTCGTGTGAGAAACTGCAGAAGCTGGTGACTGAGTTTGATAGTGTGTGAAAGAAGAAAGCTGAGAGTAAATGTGAATAAGACCAAGGTTATTAGGTACAGCAGGGTTGAGGGACAAGTCAGTTGGGAGGTAACTTTGAATGGAGAAAATCTGGAGGAAGTGAAGCGTTTTAGATATCTGGGAGTGGATTTGGCAGCGGATGGAACCATGGAAGCGGAAGTGAGTCTTAGGGTGGGGGAGGGGGCGAAAGTTCTGGGAGCGTTGAAGAATGTGTGGAAGTCGAGAAGATTATCTCGGAAGCAAAAATGGGTATGTTTGAAGGGATAGTGGTTCCAACAATCTTATAAGGTTGCGAGGCGTGGGCTATAGATAGAGTTGTGCGGAGGAGGGTGGATGTGCTGGAAATGAGCTGTTTAAGGACAGTATGTGGTGTGAGGTGGTTTGATCGAGTAAGTGATAATAGGGTAAGAGAGATGTGTGGTAATAAAAAGAGTGTGGTCGAAAGAGCAGAAGAGGGTGTTTTGAAATGGTTTGGTCACATGGTTTGGTCACATGGAGAGAATGAGTGAGGAAAGATTGACAAAGAGGATATATGTGTCGGAGGTGGAGGGAGCGAGGAGAAGTGAGAGAACAAATTGGAGGTGGAAAGATGGAATGAAAAAGATTTTGAGTGATCGGGTCCTGAACATGCAGGAGGGTGAAAGGCGTGCAAGGAATAGAGTGAATTGGAACAATGTGGCATATCGGGGTCGACGTGCTGTCAGTGGATTGAACCAGGGCGTGTGAAGCGTCTGGGGTAAACCATGGAAAGTTTTGTGGGGTCTGGATGTGGAAAGGGAGCTGTGGTCTCAGTGCATTATACATGACAGCTAGAGACTGAGTGTGAACGAATGTGGCCTTTGTTGTCTTTTCCTAGCGCTACCTCGCGCACATGCGGGGGGAGGGGGTTGTTATTTCATGTGTGACGGGTTGGCGATGGGTATGACTAAAGGCAGACAGTATGAATTATGTACATGTGTATATATGTATATGTCTGTGTGTGGCCGTGTATGTATATACATGTGTATGTGGGTGGGTCGGGCTATTCTTTCGTCTGTTTCCTTGCGCTACCTCGCTAACGCGGGAGACAGCGACAAAGCAATATATATATATATATATATATATATATATATATATATATATATATATATATATAGGGAGCGGGGGGCTGGAAATCCTCCCCTCTCGTTTTTTTTTTTTTTTTTTTAATTTTCCAAAAGAAGGAACAGAGAAGAGGGCCAGGTGAGGATATTCCCTCAAAGGCCCAGTCCTCTGTTCTTAACGCTACCTCGCTATCGCGGGAAATGGCGAATAGTATGAAAAAAAAAGAAAAAAAAATAATATATATATATATATATATATATATATATATATATATATATATATATATATATATATATATATATATATATATATATATATATATATATATATATATATGCTCCCTTTACCTCAGTCCTAAACTCCATTCCTTCAAACATAAACCCGTCTGAAGCTACACTCCCCAGGCACGTACGAATTATACTTTCTCATCTGCCATTTGGACACAAACCCTTCTCTCCAAACTTACAAACATCGATTCAGCATATCTCAAGAACCCTCCATGTCCAAAATGCAACTTCCACCAAAGGACACCGAACATCTCATTTTTGTCTTGCAACTCATCTCACAAAGACGAACACAACCTCACCACGCTTCTCGTCCTGTTGTCCCGCCTCACACGAGCCCCATCACAGGGGATCCTGGGGCAGGAGGGTAGGATAAGGTATTCTGGTGGAGGGTGTGTGAGTGGGCGGTATGAAGTGCGAGGATGGTGTGCGAGCAGGAAGGTGGTGTTTGGCGGAGTTTGTGCTACTGAGTTGCTGGAGGTTGGTGCAGGGTATACAGGAGAGGGAGGTGGGTTGAGGATGTTTGAGTGTAGTGAATATGTGCGAGAGGTAGAGGGAGGTGGGTTGAGAATGCGTGGGTGGAGCGCGAGAGGGAGGGTGGGAGGTGGGCAGAGGATGTATGAGTGAGGATTAGTTGGGAGAGGGGGATGGGAGGTGGGTTGAGGATATATGAGTGGGAAAACGCAGCAGGCGGTGGGTTAGGGTTGATCAAGTGGTCAGCATTGAGGGGGAGAGGATGAGTGTGGCAGCGACCGACCAGTGGGTGAGACCGTGCGAAGTGGGTGTTAATAGGTAGGTTGAGGATGGGTGAGTGGGTAACTTGAGGAGTGTTATGTTGGGGCTGGGGTGTGTCTAGATCGCCAGAAGTAGATGGAAGGTATGTAGGTGAGAGATGTATACAATTACCTGTTTGTATTCATTATATTTGTGCGGTATGGGGAGAGTTAGACCCTCGTGATGCCACATCTCGTGAACTTACATTCCCTCAGACGAGACTTTGCCATTAGGTATAACCAACTCACCGTAGGGAGAAGTTAAAATCAAGAGTAGTCACGAAGTTAAATGTTTTCCAGTGTTATGTATGAGTCGGAGAGAGTGTGTTTGTAGACTGAATGCCAACAACTCTCTTGTATTTATGAAACTAGGAAAAAACAGCAACCTGGGCCAGGGAGCGTAACTTGACAGTCACTGTAGTTCTTCACTGCGTCGCCGTTATCGGCCAATCCCTTATCCAGGAAGTAGTACCTCCCTGGTCGGTGGTTGCTTATCACCTCCTTCTTGAGTGTGTGTGTGTGTGTGTGTGTGTGTGTGTGTGTGTGTGTGTGTGTGTGTGTGCGCGTATGTGTGTGTGTGGAGGTGGGGGGGACGCAGTGAGAGATAAGATGGATGGAAGCGTGCGAGAGGCAGGGGTAAGTGACTTGGCGCGAGAGGTGGGCGGGGGTGTGAGAATGGGCCGCAGTGATGAGAGTGGGCAGTGGGTGGGATGTGAGAGCAGGCGGGATGTGAGACTGGACAGTGGGATGTGGGCGGGGTGAGGGAGTGGGTAGCAGAGGACGGGCGGGGTGAGTGAATGGGCAGGGTTGGGGAGTGTGTGGGGGTGAGAGAGTGGGCAGGGTGGGAGAGAGAGAGAGTGTGTGTGTGTGTGTGGGGGGGGGGGGTGAGCGAGGTAGTGGGAGCTCGCCACCTCCTGCCTATTGATCCCCTGCAACAATGATGGATCGGCTCTCATTATCACGGTCTGGCCAGCACCCTTCACTCCACCGTCCACTCCCTATTTATCCTGCTTTTTTACCCCAAATATTCTCCCGCTATCTCCCTTATTATCGCCTCCTCGTGGACCTAGCCGATCTGTACGGCTGGGGTACAAATGTGGCTCCAGTGTGGTTTCTAGGTTTCCAGGTTGAGAGTCTATAAATCGCATAAAATCGTGTCGGAAACTGTATAGCTTGGTGTTTGGGGACCGGTACACAGCGCCCTCGCTAGCCCGATCGCAACGCGTCCGCCACTCTCTAAGTACGGAGTCGAGCGAGACCAGGGGACGCACTCACTCGGGTGAGCGTGTCGGGTGTACGCGTAAGGCGGCAAGTTGTACGGTCTCGTTACGAGGAAACTGATTGTTCGGGTTAAAGAGGTGATGGTAGAGCCCATTATTCGCTCTTTGTGGGTCCCAGCAGCTGCCAAACTTTAATGATGTTCCCTGGGTTTGGTCTGGAAGCCTCTGCTTCGCTTAATGATGTTCATTACATAGAGAGTGAACATTCATTTGTTTGTCTATCTATCTTTGCTTTATATTACGTGTATCTTCAAATTTCTGTATTGGGGTTGTGCTCCGTGTTTTGTATGTATGTATGTAAGTCAAGCATATCTCAAACTTGGTTTAGATGAGGGAAATTTGAGTGACAGTGTTGAGTTAGTTCACGGGCTTCGATGTGTGTTCCTTGCGCTTGTCGTCTCCAGTCGTTGGCTTGGGTGATCGCGATCAGCGACATGTGTTCGTAACATCAGCGGTGGGTGGGTGTGAGTGTGTGTCTCCAACCAAGAAAATGTCTCGCCACTTACAAAGTACCGGTTAACAACCTCTCACGCACGGCGGAGTGACCCTTGGCTATGATGGCCTGACCTTTGAGCTGACGTTGAAGGAGAGGCGTCAAAAGGGCCAAGGTGTGGTAATCGAGGGTCGTACCGTGTTGCTCAAGGATGGTACTGTCGACGATGTAGGCGCAGGTTTTGGCTGATCCTCTCACAGTCTCAGACTAAATTACACATTGTGTGCTGCTGTTATGTACCAAGTTCCACTAGTACACCTGAACCTCATGCCATCTGTGACAACTCACAGCGTTTGATATGAGATGTCTCGCAGACTTTAAGAGAAGGATTATGAGACTTCAGATCCGAAGCAGTTCTTTATTAGATACAGTGTACACTATAAGTGTGCAACCTCCCCCTCCTCCTCTGGTACAGCCGTAGTCATATAGAGTGGAGTATGCTACTTTGCTTTCTGTTACACCTGCCGTAGTTGGTAAATTAACGAGCTTAATTGCACTCCTGTGGTCTACTTTTATGCCTGCTGAAGTCACTTGTTCTGGTTTCCTGTTATACATATTCAGTCCTGCTGCTATGCTTGCTGGAGTTTCTTGTCATATCTCTCTGTCTGCTGTTATGTTCGCTGGAGTGTTGTTATACCTAAAAAAAAAATTTGCTAGTTTATTTGTTATAGCTTCATACACCTGTTGGTGTCTGGAGTTATGCTTGCTTGAAGTCCCTTGCTATAGCTGCTGCAGTCTGCTGTCACGCATGCAAGAGTCTCTTGTCATAGTCTATGGAGTCTGCTGTTATGCTTGAAGGAGTCTGTTGTTATAGTCTGTAGAGTCTTTTTTTACGTCTGCACGAGTCTTTTATTACAGTCACTGTAGTATGTTGTTATAGTCTGTGGAGTCTGCTGTTATGCTTGCAGGAGTCTGTGGTTATAGTCTGTGGAGTTTGCTAATGTAGGTGCCTGAGCACCTGGTCTGGCAGTAATGAGGGCAGGTAAGGGTCGGGGCGGGCCAGAAGCAATTATTTTAGTAGTGCGTCCACCCTCATTATGGTGATAAGAGCTATGGTCTGGTCGCTCCAAGGGAAAATTGCTCTCTCCTTTTTACTGGGGAAGACGGTGGGTGGTGTCCGGTGAGGGCGGTGTCCAACGTGGCTGGTGTCCAGCACAAGGAGTATTCAGTGTGGCCTCTTTGGTTTAAACGTGTATCCAGTTTATGCATTGTCTAGTGTGAGGCATGTTCGGTATAGGGGGCGTCCAGCGTGGGTGGTGGTCATCGTGGACAGTTGCCACACTATAGGGGATCCAGGTGGGTGTCTTTCTGTATGGGCGGCCGCATGTGTTACGGCCGTCTGTACAGCTGGTATCTGTGTGTTGTGGGGAGAGAATTTTACACTCCTGTTGTACCGTCTCCTAACCTTATATAGACCATGTCTCAGCACCCTTCAGATATATATCTGTCTATCAAAATATCTATCTGTATGTATATATATATATATATATATATATATATATATATATATATATATATATTAGTGGGAGTCAGGGATTCTCATCGACCAGCCACAAACGGGAGGATGAAGAGCTGGTTGTCAGTGGGCCGGCTGCTGTGTACG
>NC_092234.1:33584202-33589202 GCF_036320965.1 Panulirus ornatus | reverse complement strand
ACAAATTAAACAACCATGGAGACATCACACACCCCTGCCGCAAGCCGACATTCACTGACAACCAATGACTTTCCTCTCTTCCTACTCGTACACATGCCTTACATCCTTCCACACCATATACTCTTAATACCTTCCACAGAGCATCTACATCAACTCTATCATATGCCTTCTCCAGATCCATGAATGCTACATACAAATCCATATGTTTTTCTAAGTATTTCTCACATACATTCTTCAAAGCAAACTCCTGATCCACACATCCTCTACCACTTCTGGAACCACACTGCTCTTCCCCAATCTGATGCTCTGTACATGCCTTCACCCTCTCAATCAATACCTTCCCCTATAATTTCCCAAGAATACTCAACAAACTTACACCTCTGTAATTGAACACTCACTTTTATCCCCTTTGCCTTTGTACAATGTACAATATATATATATATATATATATATATATATATATATATATATATATATATATATATATATATATATATATATATATATATATATATTTTTTTTTTTTTTTTTATTATTATACTTTGTCGCTGTCTCCCGCGTTTGCGAGGTAGCGCAAGGAAACAGACGAAAGAAATGGCCCAACCCCCCCCCCCATACACATGTATATACATACGTCCACACACGCAAATATACATACCTACACAGCTTTCCATGGTTTACCCCAGACGCTTCACATGCCCTGATTCAATCCACTGACAGCACGTCAACCCCGGTATACCACATCGCTCCAATTCACTCTATTCCTTGCCCTCCTTTCACCCTCCTGCATGTTCAGGCCCCGATCACACAAAATCTTTTTCACTTAACCTTTCCACCTCCAATCTGGTCTCCCACTTCTCCTCGTTCCCTCCACCTCCGACACATATATCCTCTTGGTCAATCTTTCCTCACTCATTCTCTCCATGTGCCCAAACCATTTCAAAACACCCTCTTCTGCTCTCTCAACCACGCTCTTTTTATTTCCACACATCTCTCTTACCCTTACGTTACTTACTCGATCAAACCACCTCACACCACACATTGTCCTCAGACATCTCATTTCCAGCACATCCATCCTCCTGCGCACAACTCTATCCATAGCCCACGCCTCGCAACCATACAACATTGTTGGAACCACTATTCCTTCAAACATACCCATTTTTGCTTTCCGAGATCATGTTCTCGACTTCCACACATTCTTCAAGGCTCCCAGGATTTTCGCCCCCTCCCCCACCCTATGATCCACTTCCGCTTTCATGGTTCCATCCGCTGCCAGATCCACTCCCAGATATCTAAAACACTTTACTTCCTCCAGTTTTTCTCCATTCAAACTTACCTCCCAATTGACTTGACCCTCAACCCTACTGTACATAATAACCTTGCTCTTATTCACATTTACTCTTAACTTTCTTCTTTCACACACTTTACCAAACTCAGTCACCAGCTTCTGCAGTTTCTCACATGAATCAGCCACCAGCGCTGTATCATCAGCGAACAACAACTGACTCACTTCCCAAGCTCTCTCATCCCCAACAGACTTCATACTTGCTCCTCTTTCCAAAACTCTTGCATTCACCTCCCTAACAACCCCATCCATAAACAAATTAAACAACCATGGAGACATCACACACCCCTGCCGCAAACCTACATTCACTGAGAACCAATCACTTTCCTCTCTTCCTACACGTACACATGCCTTACACCCTCGATAAAAACTTTTCACTGCTTCTAACAACTTGCCTCCCACACCATATATTCTTAATACCTTCCACAGAGCATCTCTATCAACTCTATCATATGCCTTCTCCAGATCCATAAATGCTACATACAAATTCATTTGCTTTTCTAAGTATTTCTCACATACATTCTTCAAAGCAAACACCTGATCCACACATCCTCTATCACTTCTGAAACCACACTGCTCTTCCCCAATCTGATGCTCTGTACACGCCTTCACCCTCTCAATCAATACCCTCCCATATAATTTCCCAGGAATACTCAACAAACTTATACCTCTGTAATTTGAGCACTCACTCTTATCCCCTTTGCCTTTGTACAATGGCACTATGCACTCATTCCGCCAATCCTCAGGCACCTCACCATGAGTCATACATACATTAAATAACCTTACCAACCAGTCAATAATACAGTCACCCCCTTTTTTAATAAATTCCACTGCAATACCATCCAAACCTGCTGCCTTGCCGGCTTTCATCTTCCGCAAAGCTTTTACGACCTCTTCTCTGCTTACCAAATCATTTTCCCTAACCCTCTCACTTTGCACACCACCTCGACCAAAACACCCTATATCTGCCACTCTATCATCAAACACATTCAACAAACCTTCAAAATACTCACTCCATGTCCTTCTCACATCACCACTACTTGTTATCACCTCCCCATTTGCGCCCTTCACTGAGGTTCCCATTTGCTCCCTTGTCTTACGCACTTTATTTACCTCCTTCCAGAACATCTTTTTATTCTCCCTAAAATTTAATGATACTCTCTCACCCCAACTCTCATTTGCCCTTTTTTTCACCTCTTGCACCTTTCTCTTGACCTCCTGTCTCTTTCTTTTATACATCTCCCACTCATTTGCATATATATATATATATATATATATATATATATTCCTATGAGTCCACGGGGAAAATGAAACACGATAAGTTCCCAAGTGCACTTTCGTGTAATAATCACATCATCAGGGGAGACACAAGAGAGAAATATAAGTCAGTTGATATACATCGAAGAGACGAAGCTAGGACGCTATTTGGTAAACATGTGATTGTCGAGAACATACAACGAGCGTTCATAAACTTATTTTAAAAATTTTATCAACAATAAGTTATCTAATTTGTATAGACCATCACAAATATTAAGATTATAATTCTTTGTGTATTTAATAATAGAAGATTCAATGATATTTCTCTTGGTAATAGAGTTAGAGTTAATAACTGAGATGGCGTTACTCCAGTCAGTACAATGATCATAGTTTTTAACGTGATTAAACAAGGCATTTGATTCTTGTCCCATTCTTATACTATATTTATGTTGCTTAAATCTAACAGAATGATCCTTACCAGTCTGACCAACATAAAATTTATCACAATTTCCACAAGGCACTTTATAGATGCATCCAAGAGAATTTTCTGGTGAATTCCTGATTAAGATATTCTTTATAGTATTATTGTTGCTAAAGGCAACATTTACATTAAATGATTTAAGCAACATGGTAAGCAAAGTGAAATTATTATTAAAAGGGAGAACTAAAAGATTCTTGGTATCAATGGGAGGTTTGGGCTCAACTCTATAAAATGATTTCTTTGCTAACTTAAGGGATTTATCAATGAAAGATCTAGGGTACTTTAACTTAGATCCAATAGAATATATCTTCTCAAACTGATCATCAATAAACTCTGGACTGCAAATTCGTAATGCCCTAAGGAACATAGATTGAAATGATTTTTTTAACTCTGTCATGTTGAGATGAGTAATAATGGATATATGAGCATACATTGGTGGGTTTTCTGTATATGCTAAACTTTACTTGTTTCCTTGTTTGTGGATCATGCAATCTAGAAATGGTAACATACCATTGTTTTCATTTTCTACAGTAAATTTGATGGAAGGTACTAAATTGTTAAGTAAGGGGAGAGATATTTGTAAATTTTCATTTGTTGGCCAAACACAAAGAACATCATCTACATACCTAAACCAAATTGCATTAGAAGGTAAGATATCCTTTAGTAATTTTATTTCAAAAAATTCCATATAAAGATTACTTAGTACGGGTGAAAGAAGGTTACCCATTGCCATACCAAATTTTTGAGCATAATATTCTCCATTAAATTGAAATAGAGTCTTTTATACACAATTTTTTGAAATTAGACTTTGAAACAGGTAAATGAATATCATCCAAGACATCAAATGAATATTCTAAAAGGTCATCAACTGGAACTTTAGTGAAAACTGAGGAAACATGAAAGCTAACTAGTTTGAAATCAAATTAATATTGATATTGTTTAGCTTGTTGACTAAATCTACATTGTTCATGATATTAGAATTTGATGCCATACCCACTAAAGGGCTTAATAAAGAAACTAACCATTTTGACAATTTATATGTGATGGAGCCTATAGTGAGTTCAGTAGGCTCTATCACATATAAATCTGTTTGAGATGACTTGTCGTTTGCCTAACGACCCGAGACGTAGGTGGTAACCCGGCAGCAACACACTGGGAAGGTTTGATTACACCCACGCAAGGCGCTCTGGTGACGTCCAGTCATGTGTTCAGCACGTACTAACGCCCGGCCCCGCTGAGTTGGGAGGATGGGAGGGAATAACGCTTGGGCGGAGATGACGGGGGGAGGGGGAGGCAACTTTCAAGTCAGTCGTGTTGTAATGGTCTCAGTCAGTGGTTCCCACTCATATGATGCAAGGTTCGATCCCAGGCACCCATTGGTGAAATGGTTTATATATATATATATATATATATATATATATATATATATATATATATATTTTTTTTTTTTTTTTTTTTTTTTTTTTTTCTACTTTGTCGCTGTCTCCCGCGTTTGCGAGGTAGCGCAAGGAAACAGACGAAAGAAATGGCCCAACCCCCCCCCATACACATGTATATACATACGTCCACACACGCAAATATACATACCTACACAGCTTTCCATGGTTTACCCCAGACGCTTCACATGCCTTGATTCAATCCACTGACAGCACGTCAACCCCGGTATACCACATCGCTCCAATTCACTCTATTCCTTGCCCTCCTTTCACCCTCCTGCATGTTCAGGCCCCGATCACACAAAATCTTTTTCACTCCATCTTTCCACCTCCAATTTGGTCTCCCTCTTCTCCTTGCTCCCTCCACCTCCGACACATATATCCTCTTGGTCAATCTTTCCTCACTCATCCTCTCCATGTGCCCAAACCACTTCAAAACACCCTCTTCTGCTCTCTCAACCACGCTCTTTTTATTTCCACA